>NC_142929.1:157907972-157927972 GCF_046866305.1 Octopus bimaculoides | reverse complement strand
TACCCAAAGAGAGCGAATAATGCAGATATTGACAAAGCCCTTACCCACCAATGGTTAATGGCCTCTGGCTTGAAATCAGAAACAGAGGGGTTTATCATAGCAGCCCAAGATCAATGCCTACCTACAAAGAACTACCAGGCCAACATATTAAAGAACGGCAGCTCCCCATTATGTCGTATATGCCAACAACAAAATGAGACCATCGATCATGTTGTCTCCATGTGCAGTCTGCTTGCGCCTACAGAGTATCTCAACAGGCATGATAGAGCTGCACAATATATTCACTGGGTAATATGCAAAAACCTGGACTTGCCCCATGATAAAAACTGGTGGGAACACAAACCACCCCCAGTACTTGAAAATGATCACATTGCACTCCTCTGGAACTTCACCATTCAAACTGACAGAAAGATAGACGCAAATAGGCCAGACATCATACTGAAAGACTTCAGACAAAAATCATGCCTCCTCATTGATATGACTGTCCCAATCGATATAAACGTATCTGTCAAGACCTACCAAAAACTGAGCAAATATAAAGATCTTGAAATAGAAATTAGCAAAATGTGGAATCTGAAGACGAAAACAATACCTATTGTCATAGGTGCCCTGGGAATGACAGCGAAACGGGCTGATTACTACCTAGATCAGATTCCAGGAAACCCCAAAATGGCTGAAGTTCAAAAGATAGTGCTCATGGGAACTGCCCATATCCTACGTAAAATACTGTCTATGTGATCTCAAATTTTAAAGCAAACGCATAATTTTCTTATGGTTTCTTAAACATTCACTTGAACAAAACTGTACAAATCCAAATATATGGTACTCTAGGCATAACACCTACATGAACTTCTAACTTGTTGTCTCTTGAGGTCTCTGGGTGAGACTTGGATCCAACTTGTACAAATGCAAAACAAAAGTCAAACATAAAATAATAATAATAATAAAGGTATTAGAGCACCGAAGGCCGGATATAGTAACCTTTAGGAGGGACAAACAAGAGTGCCTAACAGTCGACGTGGCAGTGCCAGGAGATCAACATATCATGAAAGAAAGAGAAAAGGTTGATAATTATGGAGACCTGAGAATCGAGATTGCTAAGATGTGGCAGCTACGAGAGTCAAACATAAAGCTTATTCCTATTGTTATCGAATCACTGAATTCAATATCACTCAATCTGAAAAAACATCTGAAAACTTTAGAAATATCCTACAATCTAGATGTATTGCAAAAGTCGGCTTTACTTGAAACTTCACGCATATCTCGTAAAGTACTGTCTGAGGTCCTTGTTGTGATTTGACAAACAGTACAAATACTTGGTAGACACAAAATCTTCAATCAACAACTTCACGATATTGTATACTGTGCGACGTCTACTATAATAATAATATTGATGATAAATGTCCTGATGCAATATCAGGCGGTAGTTTTCATGGTTTCTATGAACTAACAATACTTTACAACGATGTTTTGCAACATCCTAGTGGTGGTGGTCGTCGTCGTCGTCGTCGTTTTGGCGACGGCGGCGGTAGTAGTAGTAGTAGTAGTAGTAGTAGTAGTAGTAGTAGTAGTAGTAGTAGTAGTAGTAGTAGTAGTAATAGTAGTAGTAGTTGAAAAGAACAGAGTGCATGGTACCGTAGGCAGCAAATAGCAACCTACTACGCATGCAAGACTTCAGGAGTTCCAACAAAACTTGAGTTATAAAGAAAAATAATAATAACAATAATCCTTTCTGCTATAGGCACAAGGCCTGAAATTTTGAGGTGGGGATTAGTCGACTACATCGACGCCAGTGCTATGGACTATGATGTAGTGAAATCCTTGCATATGGACATCGGTGAATGAGGATAGCGTTAACCATATATATGCTATATATCAGATCCGTTTGTGATACAAGTCATTTTCGTGAAATTTTTTTGAAATTATTTATTTATTTATTTATGTGTTTCAGCCAAGTGGCTGCGGTCATGTTGGTGCACCAACGTGAATGTCTAAATATCTCATTTAACTTTCTCACAAGTCATCCACAGTCGTCCAAGATGTTCTGATATCTCTGACATTCTACAATCTTCTACATGATCTGAAGACAGCAGGAAATCTGCTCTCTTCCAGATTACTTATTTCCCATGTAGTTTCCTTCTTTTTTTCGGATGATCTTGTTTCTCTACGGTAACCTGGTGTTTCCCATATGAACTATTACTTATCTATCAGAGTATCTACTCTGTCATCTAAATATTATGGTATATCCCAGACGATTTATCTTCTAGATGATCTTTCCTATTTCAGATTATTAACTATCTCTCAGATTATTTGGTGTCTGTCTCTGCGAAATCAGTTATGTATCGCAAAGGTTATCTACAGTCTTACTTCTCAGCTGCTGTGTATATCTTAGAGTTAATCCGCTATACATTTCAAATACCTGTCTGAAATATAAACAATAGAGAATAAAATACCCTCTCGAGAATTACAACGATGTCCAACGAATTAGCTGCCCTTGCTGAAGTCCATTTTCACACACTTAGGTCTATTATTCTTAAGAATTTTTAATATATTTTCGTTCTAGTATGTCTCGAAAAACATTATTAGATATATCCACCACATCTCCGCAATTCCATCAAAGGGGTTTAGGCATAAGGTTCAGGTGGGTGTTAAACTTACCGATAGATTAAGTCTAGATATGGCCTCCAAAGTGAAATATATAAAATAGTTAAGTAGAACTAGAATTACCAAACTGATAATGTTACTATCTTCACCAAACATTTTCTTCTTATTTCCATAGCATTCACAACCAATCCTTTTTTGTTTTCTATTACGTCTCCCTTTACTCCATCTTTTCATCATCTCTTTTCCTTCTTCATCTGATTTTCCTCATCATTAATCTCGAATTCTTTCCCGCCTATTCATTATTCTCCTGCTGTTCTTTTCCTTTACTTCTTCCTCTTATTTTTGTCCTACTTTTTCTTTTTCTCGGAAGAATATCTCGACTTGAAACATCAGAATGCACTCTTCTCATCTCACGACATGTAATCTCATATCACTTTTTAAATTATATGAAAGATTCTTTTCCAACACACACCATTACAGTATTTCCTTGGAATTAGGTTTTAGTATTTTTTATATTTTAATTTTAATTTTCTCTCCAAGATGCCCGCAATTCACTTCTGTATGGTTTCTGATTTGCTCACCACCATACACAAATTAATTTACTCACATCAAAACCCCAGCACACAACCACACACGTAGCTAACCATCTGACTAGGGATATTCAAAGTGATTGCTTGGACTTTTGTTTAGAATAATAGCCAAATATACCTCAGATAATACTCTACCGTTTTAAATAATGATTAATACATTGGTCAATGGGCTCCCCAATATAAAAACAAGGATACACAAATTAATTTACTAACATCAGAACCTCAGTACACAACCATACACGTAGCTAGCCATCTGACTGGAGACATTCAAAGTGAATACTTGGATTTCTTTTTGGAATAATAGCCAAATATACCTCAAATTATACTCTATCGTTTTAATTAATGAATAATACATTGATCAATGTGATCCCTAATATAAAAAAGAAGGATAGGACACAACTAGAATGCTTCTAATGATAGATCTACCTGATACGAGTTGACTTTGGGCTAAACAACAACAGCAAAATTCTCTGACTTCTCTGCTTAATTGTCACTATCGCTGTTCTAAACTTCAACACCTATTTTCTAAAACATTTCCCTAAGTCAGAAAATTTATTGCAACAAATATTTAACATTCATTTATTTTGATTCCATTTTTATACGCTGCTGTTACTACAGCTATTGTTTAACCCTAGTTCATCGAATAACTGCCCATCACATATTTTTATATTGTGGACTACATTGTCCGATGTGCCCTTCTTTATTTCACACGGTAGTTTCTAGTACAGCGAAGATTTGGTTAATATTTTTAGATGACCAAATAGCTGCAAAGCCTTCCTCTCGCTGTTTCCCTGTTTCAATGTTATTTTATTTAACCCAAGCTCATACCTGTTTAGCAGTCCACTAATCAAAGACGATCATACCGTGAACATTCTCTCTTTCCTATAATAGGAAATACACTGCCCAATACGTCATATATTTAAGATGTAGTTTGAGGTCAATTTAAGTGTAATTTCTAACAGGTCTAACGATTGTGTAGGGGGTCACTTCACACGTTTATTGCAGTTATAGTGGTATTTACTTTCTGTTACAATGTCGTTATCTATTTGTTTATCGAACTATATATTTCTTCCAGATAATGTCTATGTCGTTCTGCATATCTCTTGCCTTTCTTTCTACGTCGACAGCCTATTTCTCTTATCATTTCTTTTTTTTTTTTTAATATTCTTAAAAATCCGCATTAATCCTGCATTTCTGTTATTTTTCTTTACTTTATTTTTCTATATCCTCCATTTTTTTCTTTGTTTCTTCGGGTTTTCTATTTCTGTTCCTTCTTGTTTTCTTTCACTTCCTTTCTTCCTTTCATCCAGCTCCCTCTCTTCTGCCTACAAAATCTAAAACCAAGTACAATATGACCACGTACATGGAACGAACATTATTTAGATAATTAAATACGTTAACTAGCAAACATATTTTTAAAGGTATCGGAAATCACACATACACTCGCCCGAACTAACAAACATACGCACATACACATGTATATGTGTGTGAATGGATTTCGATACATATAAATATGAAGATGCACATATATTTATATATGTGTGTGTAGATAGATACATGAATACATACACAGATACATATATACATTATATATACATACACACACACGCACACACACACACATACACACACACACACACACACACCTCTATATATATATATATATATATATATATATATATATATATATATATATACATATATATATATATATATTTATATATATATATGGGTATTTATATATCTACATATGTGTGTTTATGAATGTATGTTTGTACATAAATATATATACACACACATTGGTTCATGTATATACATATACATATATATATATATATATATATATATATATATATATATATATATATATATATATATATATATATATATATATATATATATATATATATATGCATAGCGAGTAAGAGAGAAAGAGAGAGATACCTATGCATATCAATATTGTTTCTTACCCCTTTTTTTTTTTTTTTTGCACATTTCGTGAATACCGACTTTAGGTGCTGGAAATTGACACCTTCAATGACATGTTTTATATAGAAATATAAAAAAGAATGTCGTCGAAATGTATTTATTACAATTTTTTTTTCATTTCATTATCAGCTGTTTATCTTTTTTATAATTTTTTCATGGTGAAATCATTTATTCCCCTGTATATAAATTGGGTGTTTTTATGCGTATGTGTGTGGTTACGTGCGCGCATTCGTGTCTATATACACAATTACATACGTATGTGTATATGTATATATGCATATATAAATAGATATGAATGTATGTATGTATGTGCTTGTGTATGCGTAAATGTATGTATGTATGTATAAGTGGGTGTGTGTGTATGTGTACGTAAGTATGTATGTAACCAACTAATCAGCAAAATTAGTAGCATGATATCGTTTGGCCTATCGAAAGAGAAATATCCTAGCATGTGTACATCTATGCACATCCTATATTTATGGGTGCATGAGTGTGTGTATATATGTGTGTGTGTGTATTTCTATGTGTATGTGTGCCTATATATTTATGGTTGTACATATATATACAAATCCATATTTATGTATCAAAATACAGACGCACCATACACGTGGTGTGTGTGCATACATTTATGTTTGTGTGTCTGTGAGTGTGTGTGTCTGTATGTGTGTAGTATAGGTGTAAGAATATATGCATCGATACATTAATGAAAGTTCTTACACAAAATCAAATTACACAAATACAATAGATAAATAGATCCCTTTTTTAACAATAATTTCACGTCAGTGCCGTTATAAACGCTTTATATGCGCATCCTAGCTTTATACAAATACATATTTAGTTGCAGTAGCTAATATATTTCAGAAAACTATAACAAAGTTATATATATATATATATATATATATATATATATATATATATATATATATATATATATATATATATATATATATATATATATATATATATATGAATGTATATGTATGAATTATATATATATATATATATATATATATCAGTTGTATATATGTATATATATATATGTAAATTATATATATATTAGTTTTATATATATATATATATATATATATACTAACTGACGTACCCGATAATTCCCGTGAAAGCGGGGCTTATCCCTTGGGTTCGTTCTCATAATTGTTTCGCTAATCCAATAACAACAATACGAAGTATGTAGTCCTTAAAACGGTTTTTGTGCATTTACAGAGGATACCGAACTGTCTTACACAAGATCTTGATTTTAGAAATTCCCAATAAGTTATGAATACTCAAATTGGGAAGTCAGTTATGTAATAATATGAAATTAGTTACCTGATAGTAAGAATTCAAATAAAGTAGCCCCGAAAAGGGCTTTAATGCGTTCCCAGAGTATATGGAACTTAGAAGGAAATACTAATAAGGTATGTATACTAAAATCGTGAAGCATGTTACGTAATAACAGTCTAATCAGATATGAGATAATAACAATTCAAAGTAAATAACTCTGAAAAGTCCTTTTGTGCGTTCCTAGAGAATATTACCCTCAGCGGCGCTAGTGTTGGTAACCGAAATAGGTGGATCTATTGTTTAGGAAAACACTATTTACTTGTTTAAGGGTTGTACTGGATAGATTGCGAAAATAACTCTAACAGTTCAAATACTAAGAAATAAGCATACTCAATTTGATTTATACCAAATGATTTAGGAAAATGAATGTGTTATTTCCCTTTGTCTGTTAAAATCTGGGCAAATGAGTTATTCCCTTTATCTGTTAAAATGAAATATAATAGGCATATATAAGGATCCCTCCAGGGGCCCTATTATCGAGTTTTCAACAATCTGACTATGCCGTGCTGTTTCCAGTACTGAGTTTTACTTACGTGTCAAGTTTCATCAAAATCGATAAAACGATGTAGGAAGAGTTAGCTAACAACTCTACAAACACACCAACAGACAGAATTTCTCACATATGTAGTAGATTGCATGATATTGTACTGTATTGTATTGTACCGTGTTGTGCTACGCTATACTGAGCTATGTCAACGTTTTGTATTGTGCAATATTGTTGTGATTGTACTCTATTCTAGAATATTATACTCTAAAGTACTCTGACCTGTTGTACTATACTCTATTGCACTTCAAAACGAAAATTACCTTTGTCGAATCTTAAAAGTTGTTCCTCTTGTTTATACTCGTTGTTGCTTTGTTATTGTTGTTATTGTCTTGTCTCGGTTATATTTCATGAATTACTTAACAGCGAAATGTTTCGTTGACGTTCAGACTAATTAACACGAAATTTGTTTTTATATACATTTTTTTTTTTTAATTTACTGCCTGATAAATTTCTTGGTTGTATACTTATTTATTGTTAGTTTTAGCTTGTAGTAATGGTATTTATTTAAATATCAAACATTTATTTTATGTAAAACCGACGAAAATTAAAAAGAAAGAGAAAGAAAATGTGAAGATTACAAAAGAACACGCCGAGTTGCGGAAAATAATGCTAGAGTTTAATGATGGTATATTTAGTATTAGTATTGACCTGGCTTAACCCCCTCTCAAACATTCACTTCCTAAATTTGCTACTGATCTCTCTGTAAATTACTTGTGTCTAAAAGAGAAGCAGAGATGGTGAAAAACTTCCATAATGGCCGGCAAATGTGTTAACAACCGGCATGACGCATTTTCCATGAGGCCTAGCTACATAATCACATAGTCGCTGTACAAGACCACCGCTTTCCCGCTCTCTTCCTTTCTGTTTCTTCTCTCTCCCCCTCCTTCTCTCTCTCTCTCTCTCTCTCTCTCACACACATACACATACTTCCTCTATCTTCTTTCATCTACAAATTTTCTATATTTTCGCCTTGTTCCTTGTACCAGTATTGTTATTATTTTCCCTAATTTCTCGTTTTCTTCTTATTTGCTATTCTACAGTCCTGTGTTACAGTGTATTGTACTTTATTGTGCTCTGCTATTGGGTAGGTTCAATATAGCCAACTAGTTAAACAGTTCGCTTCGCAAGTAAGAGGTCCATATTTCTATCCCACTGTATAGCATCTTGGGAAAATATCATTTCCCATAGCATCAGTTTAACCCATATCTTTTGAGTGAAATTCTATAGACAGAAACTGTATAGATGTTCGCTGGATGGTATTCAAAAGGTACAGCTTTGTCGCACACTTTGTTACGCTGATTCTGTCTGAGAAATATGTCTGTGAAGTGCTCAGTTACTTAAACGTTAATTCAAGAGCAGATAATTCGAGTAGAATCGACAACCGCCATTCTTTTGAACTTTATGATGTTTTGTACAGCATAATACTGTACTGTGTTTTATTGAACTGGCTTGTAGTCTATTGCATTCAACTGTAATGTATTGTCCTGTATCGCACTCTACTGTATAATATGACTGACTGTAATGTCTCACGATTGTAATATAAATACTCTGTACAGTATTTCCCTCTTCTGCATTCTAACGTATGGCTCTATGTTATACTGAACTGTACTGTATTGTGCTTGAAATAAACTCTTGTCTCGATATATAAGAAACAATGAATATATTGTGGTTGCGGGGCTGTAGAAATATTCGGTGATCGCTATTTGTTTGGCAAGCATCTCACAATATCGGTGAATGTAATATTCGAGGCACGAATCTCATTCAATCATGTGATAAATGTGTACACGTTATTGACAAACCACAAGAAGGATAAAATGCGTCTAACGTTTCCAGGAGTCACTGCTGCGACGATATTCATGTCGCTTCGATGCTGTGTGCCTAACACTAGTCAATGAAGAGATTTTCTGTCACACAAAAATCACGCCAGTCTTCCTTACCACAGCGTATATATTTTTAGTATGATACACAGACGACCATTTTATTCTAATACCGCTTCAATTGTGTTCACTGAATTTCTTCTGTATTGCATAGTGCTGAAAAGTATTTTATTCTGTTCTATGTTACTGGTTGTACTGTACTGGACTTTGCTCAAATACTATACCGCATTATGCTCTACGGTACTGTATTGTACTATTAAGTGCTGTACCATTTGGATGTATTGTATTATTGTATTCTATGACACTGAATTACATCGTTATCTACAACATCGTTCTGTATTTTCATATATATTGTAACCTACATTACGGTATTGCATTGTGCTGTACGGAACAGTAATATATTGTATTGTCTGTGCATTTGCACTGTACTGTTACTCACTTATTATTCTGTTATATTGATTTCAAATTTTGGCACTAGGCCACTAATTTAGGGGAGGGGATTAGTCGATTATATCGACCCCAGTGTTCAACTGGTACTTATTTCATCGACTCTGAAAGAATGAAAGGCAAAGTCGTCTTCGGCAGGATTTTAACTCAAAACGTAAAAACGGACGAAATGCCGCTAAGCATTTTGCCCGGCATATGGTATTGTGTGGTTGTGGAACAGTTACCGTGGGTTTACAGTGCAAAACATTAACCTACATAAACAGCAAATCTGTGACTCCTTTCACAGATGCAGTGACAGATCGTGTGGCTGGAGAAACGTCTGTATTAAGGACAGTAACTCCTCGAACACAAATGTATTTAAGCCCCTTTCGAGAAAAGAGGAGTGAAAATGATGTACAAAAAAACCTAAATTACTTACAGTACTCTATAAGCTGTTTTGTTTTGTTTATTTGTTTGTTTTTTCCGAACCATTTTGTTGGTTGTTTGTATTTGTATTATAGTCTCTGTAGTCTTCACAGCCATATAGCATTGCACTGTACTATACTATACTCTATTGTATGGCATTTCAATGTACTTCGCTCTGTTGAAGCATTGTTTATTGTGCCATACTCTATTGCCCTCTATTGCATTGTACTCTACTTAACTTGTACTGTATTTCATTATTTTGTGCTCTATGTGTTGTTCCTTTTTATCTTTCTTGCTGTTGATGCGTTATTTCAATTAATTATATTTAATCAATTATTTAACTGTGAAGTGTTTTGGTGACTTTCAGACTAATTAACACAAAATTGATGTGTTTTTTTTTAAATATATATTTCTTTTTATTTAATTTACAGCCTGATAAATTTCTTGATGTCATTTATATTTTTTCGTTTTTGTTTTGTTTTAGTTTGTAGAAGCAGTATTTATTTAAATATCAAACACTTATTTCATACAATGGCGACAAAAATTACAAAGAAAGAAAAAGGAAAATGTGGAGATTACAAAAGAACACGCCGAGTTACGGAAAATAATGCCAGAATTTAATGATGGTATATTTAGTATTAGTATTGACCTGGCTTAACCCTCGCTCAAACATTCACTTCCTAAATTTGCTACTGATCTCTCTGTAAATTACTTGTGTCTAAAAGAGAAACAAAGATGGTGAAAAACTTCCATAATGGCCGGCAAATGTGTTAACAACCAGCTTGACGCATTTTCCACGAGGCCTAGCTACATAATCACATAGTTACTGTACAAGTGAAATACCACCTCATTCTCGCTCTCTTTCTTTCTGTTTCCCCTTTCTCCCTCCCCTACTCTCTCTCTCTCTCTTTGTCTCTATCTTCTTACATCTTTTACTTCTAAAATATCTTTATTTTCTTCTTGTGCCTTCTTCTACCATTGCATTTTCTGTTTCTTTATCTTTCGTTCTTCTTTTACACTCCTTTCCACTCCAAATCAGCGTCCAGTACTCTTCACTAACAATTTAGCTTCATGCTTACCTCCCTTCCCCGTTTGTTCATATATATAATGCAATATTATGTGTGTATGAGAGAGTATCAGTGCGTGTGAGTGTGCGTATGTGTGCGCATATGTGTTTACATATGTGTGGAAGAGGTTCACCTAAATGGACAACAGTGTGCCTTCGCCTTGTTTATTGAATATTTCTTTCCTATTCTATCTCTTTCTGGTTTCATTATACCCCTTACTAAATTACTTCTAACGAATTCACTCATTCTCTCACCCCACCTCTCTCTCTCTCTCTCTCTCTCTCTCTCACACACACACACACACACACACAAACACACACTATTTTTCTATTAATACATACATACATACATACATAGACTTATATATGTATAATATTTATACATATATACTGACATGTGTTTATATATATATATATATATATATATATATATATATATATATATATATATATATATATATATATATATATACGTACATATATGTGTATATATATGCATACATACATATATATATATGTGTGTGTGTGTGTGTGTGTGTGTGTGTGTATTTAGGTATATGCGTAAGTATATATATAAACTGAGATGGCACTGTCATTGCGTGACCCTTTAACTCATTGCTTCTCGCTTTCCAGCATAGGACCAAGACCACACGTTTGGAAAGATGCGATAATCGTGTAAATCCTGCCTCATACTTTAGTCTATCAATCCTATGGCACTTTGTCCGATGTTCTAAAGACTTTGTTAACCATCTATAAATATGTATGTGTGTGTATTCATTGTATACATACTCACATGTATATATATATATATATATATATATATATATATATATATATATATATATATATATATATATATATTTGGGCTTCCCAACCAAATTGTTCCGTGTTCAGTCTGACTGCGTGGCACCTTGGGCAAGTTTCTTCTACCATAGCTTCGAGCCAACCAAACCTTTGTGAGTGGATCTGGTAGACGGAAACTGAAAGAATCCCTTCGTATATATATAGATATATAGATGTGTGTGTGTGTGTGTGTGTGTGTGTGTGTGTGTGTGTGTGTGTGTGTGTGTGTGTTTATGTGTCTGTGTTTGTCCCCCCAACATCGCTTGACAACCGATGTTGGTGATTTTGCGCCCCCGTAACCTAGCCGTTCGGCAAATGAGACCGATAGAATAAGTACTACAAAGAATAAGTCCTGGGGTCGATTTATTCGAGTAAAAGGCGGTGGTCAGACATGGCCGCTTTCAAATGACTGATACAAGTAAAAGAATAAAAGCATAAATATATATGTATATATATATATATATATATATATATATATATATATATATATATATATATATATATATATATATATATATATATATATATATATATATATATATAAATGCATATACATAAACAGGAGCCCATATAACATACAGACAGGTAAGCAGGCAGGCAAGCAGACGGGCAGACAGACAGACAGACAGACAGACAGACAGACCGATAGATAGATAGATACATTTCTTTTATTAGCCACACAGGGCTCAACGAAGATGGGACAAATACAATGTAGAGCTTTTCTTTTTGGGAGGGGGAAGGAAGGAAAAAAAAAAAAAAAAAAAAAAAAAAAAAAAAAAAAAATGGTGGTGTCGATCAAAAGGGATCGTAGGAAGGGAAAAAGGGGCAGTTCGATCAAAAGGGATCGAAAAAAAAAGAAAAGGAAAGGCCGATCAATAGGGATCGTGTATCACACAGTAATGTTCTCGTGTAAAAAGAGGGGAGGACAGTTTAGGTTTAGCCGTGGAAGGAAAAGCCTACGGAAAAGACCACGGTAACCTTGGTCAATATTCTCATTGAAGAAACTATAACAGTAAGTGACTCTCTTTTGCCTTTTTGTTTTATTTTTTTTTCTTGTTCATAGGGTTATGCTCAAGATGGCTCCGTCGTTCACACGTGCCATCCTTGCTACATTCACCCATCTTTTTTTGAAGCATTCACTAGACAAGACTTCCCTTTCTACTCTCAACTTCCTCTTCAGGTGATACTTGAAGAAGTTGATGAGAGATTGCCCAGAGAGGAAAGTCTTTGTCTCTAGACCTTTCAGACGCGTCCACCATACACATTCTTTCGCCATAGCCACAAGTACGATGAAAATAGCTCTTCCTTCCCGTTTAAAGGAAGGAGGCGCGACAATATTCACGATAGACTCGGCTGATAGACCGACTCGTCCCACACGCGATAGCAGTTGTTCGACGTAAGCCCACAGCTCGGAAATGGTGGGACACTGTACGAGTGCGTGCAGAACGGTTTCGTCGCTCTGCCGGCATCTCGGACAGGTCGGCCCCGTGTTTCTCGAGCCATGCCTGTAGAGCTTATCCCGAACGGGTAGTGCTTCTCGATAGCACTGCCAGGCCAGGGATCTCTGGAAGTTGTCCATAGGTCCCGGCCCGAAGGTCGTCTTAAACAGGCGGGTCAGGTATTCCTCGTCGACGCCCAGGTTCGCCCCGAGATCGTCGTCGTACCTTCCCTCCACTAATCCACTATAGAATGCGTTAGTTGTGATGCAGTCGCTCAAGGTTGACCCGGGTTGTTGGAGTTGCCGAAGAGCAGCGCGACACTCGCGGTGCCATTCGCCCTTCCTCGGCCTCTTCTTGATCCATGACTGCAGTTCGGTCATGGAGACGAGCTGCGGGAAAGCGCGCCGCACAAACGGCGACCACACCTGTTCACCGCTGTCTACGTAGAGCCGGAGATGTCGCAGTCTCAGCGCGTGTCTGCGCATCATCAACCACGGCATGCCCAGTCCTCCTTTTAACGGGTGTTGGCAGCAAACGGATCGCCTAACCATCGGAACGCTTCCTTTCCACAAGAAGCGGAAGAGGATGCGCTCCAGTTTGGTGATGGTAGGGTCGGGACAAGGAACGACGGTCAGGCGGTAGTAGATGACGGACGCGATGTACGTGTTCGCCACCTCCGCCCGACCTTTCAGGGAAAGCTTCCTCTCGGCCCATTGCCGGGCTAGAGTGGCCACCCTTCTCGTTATCTCGTCCCAGTTCTTCTCCGTTTGGAGGTCTGGACCAAACCAGACCCCGAGCATCTCAACCGGACCGTCAGTCCAACGTCCCACGACGGAGGCGCTACTTGACGGCATGGGGTTGCTTCTCCAGGTGCCGAGCCGCAAGCCCACTGACTTATCCCGGTTGATTTTCGCTCCCGTTACCGCTTCGTATTCTCTCAGTGTCTCGCCGACAAGCTCGATGTGCTTTTGGCTAGACACTATGACGGTGACGTCGTCCGCGTATGACGACACGCTCGTCCCGCATCCCAACTCTCGCGGGATGCCCCTCAGCGTCGCCAGCTTCCGCAGTAGTGGCTCGAGAGTCAACACGTACAGAAGCGACGAGAGGGGGCATCCCTGACGGACCGAACGTGCAATGTCGAAGGGTCTTGATAGATGCCCATTGACGCGAACTACCGAACGGATGCCTCTGTACAAGGCAGCAATCCAGCCGCGGAAAATGGGACCGAAGCCGGCTGCTATGAGGACAGCCTCCAAGTATTGATGGTTTACCCTATCGAAAGCTTTCGATTGATCTAAATTGATCAGGGCCCCACCCATGCCAGGTTCCTTAACTACCCTCTCTATGATGTAGCGCATCAGATGGAGGTTGTCATGGATGCTCCTGCCCGGCACCGCGCACGTTTGCGCCTTGCCGATCAGTTTCTCGATGACAAGCGCCAACCGCTTGGCTAACACCTTGGCCAAAATTTTCAAGTCTGCATTGAGCAGAGTGATGGGCCTAAAGTTATCTATGACGTCCCCCTTGTTTGGATCTTTCTTCAGCAGCGTTACGGCTCCTCGACTCACAAAACCGGGAATGCTCCCGTTTTGCTGCCAGTTGCAGTACACGGCCGCCAAGACGTCTCCAAACAAGTCTGGCTTACAGTTGTAAAGCTCGTAGGGCAGACCATCCAAACCCGGAGATTTGTCCCTCGAGCATCCCGCCATCGCGTCCCTCACTTCCGCCGCCGTGATGGCACCTTCGCAACACTCCGCCTCTCTTGCTGAGAGTCGTGGCAGGCTGTGCAGGTAGGCACTGAAGTCCACCCTGCGTTCTCGCTCGCCATTCGTCCCAAACAGTCGAGCAAAGTGCCGCTGAAAGGCCTCACACATTTTGCTTGGCTCGAGCAGTTCGCGCCCCTGTTCGTCCACCAGAGACCGAATGGTGGCTTTGTTGCCCTGTTGCGCCTCCGCCACCCGGGCCTCTCGTGCGGCTCCAACACCTTCGTTTCTTAGAGCACGCATCCTAGCCCTGACAACGCACCCTTCGTGTTTGGCGTTGAAGTGTTGGTCAAGGGCCAACCTCGCCGCCAAAACGTCGGATGCGATGCCACTTCTAATTGCCTCTTCTAGCTTCTTAACTAGTTCACCCTCTACTCTGTTTCTGTCTATGGCTAGTGCTTTGCTATACCTAACCGCTTCTGCTTTTATTGCTCTCTTGAGGGCAAACCACCATTTGTTATTGATGATGGCTCCTGTCAAAGCCCTCTTTACTAACGTGCTAATCCGGTCTCTGAAAACTGGTCTCGACGGGAAAGACGCGTTTAGTTTCCAGTAACCGGAGCCCTGCCTATGTGTCTTATCTAAGTCTAGCGTACACGTCACAAGTTTGTGATCCGTGTAGCTGACTATGTGAAATTGTGGACACCCTATGCTATCTCTATCTACTCTCCTACACAGTATTCTATCTAGATACGATCTCGACGACCCGATGCGGTTTGTCCATGTCCACATTGGCGCATTCGGGTAATCGAGTCGGTACCTGTCAGACAGTTGAAAGCGTCTGAGCAGGTCTTTGAGGCATTTGCATCCCCGTCTATTCCTATCTCTGCCAACATAGTCTAGATGCGTGTCCAAGGTAGCATTCCAATCCCCCACTAAAAGTAAAGGACGAGACGTTCCTAGGAATACTTCTAGACGTCGAAAGAAATCCGGCCTACCTGTTAAAGGTGGTGCGTATACTGATATGAGTCGAAAAGCACACCCATCGCTGCCATCGACATCCAGAACAACCAATCTACCCTCCGGGTCTATGAATACTGTCTTTACTTCGAGATCCAGACTCTTGCGAAAGAGTACCGCCGTGCCACTACCGCCCATTCTCGGCAGACAGGGAGAAAAATAAATGTTAAACTGTCTGCCAAACATGGACGATAGGGCCCGCGTATCATGGAGTCTGGTCTCGCTTATGGCTATGATTTCTAGTTTATGTGACTTTATGTCATTTAGGAGGTACCCTTGTTTCCAAGGGGACCCCAAGCCACGCGCATTTACACAACCAATCTTGAGCATCATTTTGATTTGAGTGTTAAAGTTTTATAAAGAGAGTCACTTACCGTTTGAGAGTTTTTGTGTCTCCTCCTTCGGGTTTTCTTCGAGGAGATCACTATATAGTTTTTTCGCCAGGTATTTTTGGCATTTGCCAACTGCCTTTGGAAAAATAGATTTTAGTGTGTGGTGCAGGGTTGGTGTTATGTGTAGTATTTTGATGTGTTCTGGCGGTGTTGTGTATGGGTGGTTGCTGGTTTTTATGTCTTCGTTTGTTATGTTTGTTTTTGTGTTGATGTATTCCATCAACTCTGAGTTTTTTGTGTTGATGGCAGTGAGCATTGTGTGTGTACTTGCTTTTGGGGTTTTGTTGCTTGTGTTGTAGTTGTGTGTGCTTGTGTTGGTGTCTGGAGTGTTTTCGGGAGTTGTGTATCTCCATGCTTTGTTTGTGTTTGCTTTTCTTTTCTTGCTCCTCTTCCTCCTTCCTTTCTGGGCTATTTGCCATTCCTCATTACTTTCATCTTCCGACGAAGGTTCTGAGGAATCGGAAGGGGGTAGGGGCAAATTGTGAGCGTCTGTGTGTGCTTGTGTGAGTGGTTGTGTTGCTGTTTTTGTTGGTGCTGATGGCTTGTTATTTGTGTGAGGTGTGTGTGATGTGGGGGAGGGGGAAACAGTCTTGGAATTTTCTTTCTTTTCCCCTGCTTCCTCACTTGTTGTTTTTGCAGATGCTGTTGTCTTCTCAGTTGCCAGTGTTGCTTGTGTTTCTCTTGTTTTGATTGTTGATGGTGGTGTTGGTAGTAGGGGTTTTTTTCCGGGTTTTGGTGGTTGCCCTTGTTGCTTTTTTTGGTTGGCGGCGGTTGGGCAACTGTCCTTGAGGTGTGCCTCGCTGCCGCATACATAACAACGTGGCCGCCTTCCTTCCACCACTACATATAACTTGTGGTCCTTTGCCAGTTGGATGTGTGTGGGGATCTTTTGGCACTCCTCTTCAGTGATATGGAGGAGGACTTCGACTTTTTTTCCCCCTTCCCAGTTTTTCTCCTCTGCAGTAGCAATTTCTAATATATTTGCCTCCTCCATTTCGAGGCATATAGAACCTACTATCCACTGTGTTTCCACTTGTGAAGGGACATTCTTTACTGTCACCTTCGTCACTCTCTGTCCAAGATAACTCGGTATCATCACCAAGTCATCTGTGTGGAGAGAGAGTGTTGAAAATTCCTTCGCTAACTGTTCGCTCTTAAAGCGTACTAGGACCGTGGCAAATTTTCGTCCCCAAGTAACATGACTTTGAAAGGGCCATATCGGTTTGAGACAAATCTCAATTTTTTGGGTGGAGAAACTCTCCGGTCGCTTCGTTTTCTTGTTGATAAGTCTGTATGATATGTGCTTCTTGTTTGTATTTTCAATAATTGCTTTTGGTATGTGTATTTGTACAGTGTCACCTTCTTTCGTGAGAAGGGATTTTGTGTCATTGATTTGTTTTTGGGTGAATGTTAATATTGTTCTTTTTTCTTTCGTTGCATCGGCAAAATTTGTTTTTGTGATGCTGGCAGATATGTTGTTTGTGGCGTTTGTGGTGTTGTTTATCTTGTTCGTCTTGTAGTTGTTGATGGTGGTATTGACAGTGGTGTTGGTACTGCCAGGTTCAAAGGTGGTGGTAGTGGCGGCAGAGTTTGTCGAAGTAGTGGTGGTGTTGGTGTTGAAGGTCGGTGTCCTGTTGTTGTTGCTGTTGTTATTGTCACTGGTAGTAGCAGTGGTGAGGACAGTGGTCGTGTTAGCAAGGACATTTGTGTCGTTGTCGTTGTTGTTGCTGTTGTTGTTGTTGTCTTTGTCGTTGTTGTTGTTGTTGTCACTGGTGACGGTGGCAGGCAAGACTGCTGTAGCAGCAGAGTTTGTACACGTGATGGTGGTAGTGGTGGTGGTTGAGGCAGCAGCAGTTGACTCAGAATCATTGCTCTTCTTCATCACTTGTCTGCGTTCATGCGGAACGGCATTAAGTGTTTTCGCCTCTGGCATTAGGAGCGGGAAGTCGGCCTCGTTGAAAACCTTAGCCATATTCGTTTTAAATAATATGGCTAGGAACGAGGAAGATATGTTTGAATTTTTGGAAATAAGGCTCTAAATAGAGCTATTTCCGATTTGAAAAATATATGTTCACGAAGTATTTTGTGTTATACACAACTTATACAAAATTTTAAAACAAAATAGGTCTTTTAAGAGGTGAAAAATGCAACTTACATGGGAGCCGATGTGTCTACCGTCCGTCCATGATGATAGATAGATAGATAGATAGATAGATAGATAGATAGATAGATAGATAGATAGATAGATAGATAGATAGATAGATAGATAGATATTATGTATCTATATTAATGTTTGTGTTTTGAAGTCATGTCAACTTTAATTTAAACAGAAACATTACATAATAATTTTTATCAGAGTACATATCTATTAGGTTTTATAGCGAAAAGGTTAACAGTGACTTTCAAGTTTAGTCCATTGAAGGCGAGCAAACCGAAACTTCGAAGTCACTGACACTCTTCCTTGTAAAACTTTATATACATATATATATATATGTGTGTATATTAAAGTATACGTATGCGCATATATATAGTGATATCTATATACATAAATATGTATATATATACACACACACACATATATATATATATATATATATGTATGTATATATATATATGTATGTATAAACGTACATGGAAGCATATTCATATTTATATATGCATTTATATGTCATATATATGAAACGCATATTTATAATAGTGTGTCTATATGTATATATATGCACTCATATACGTGTACATATATATTTCTCCCTACTATTTTATACCCTCTCTTGCCCAAATACATTCTATACTCTCCCTCACACGCTCTTTCTCTCCCTAAATATATGCACACACACATATATGCATAAAATGTACACATACATACTGACATGCACATCTATGTATGTATATATAAATATATATATGCATACATATATATATACATATGGATGTATGCATATGTACACACATACACATACACTTTTTGTATGCCTCTCTCTTCCCTCCCTCTGCCTCTCTCTCTCTCTCTCTCTCACACACACACTCTCTGTCTTTCTGTTTTTCTATCTCACTCCCTACGTCACTCGTTTATCCACCCCTCCATATCGACAAAGAGATGTGCAAATGCAGTAAGCGTCGGCGTTGCAGATGTTGTAAATGTAAGCACCGACGATTACTGTAAATTGCACTTTCATGACATATAAAATACTTAAATAGCTTTATACTAATCAAATGCTCAGATAACATGTTAGACTGTGAAAGACATTACATGCTTTAAACCAGTTATTACGAGTCGTCCGAAAGGGGGCAGGCAGGTCTTTAGCCAGTATTTCCAGTTCCGCTTTTCGTGTGAAATCATGGCGGAGAAAAATGAACATATTTGGTCGACTTGCCAAACAAGCCAGCAATTACGGAGGCAACAAAGTCACGATAACAAACGGCAGGCCATAAGGAAATCACTTTTAAATTTACCATTTTACAAAGATCTGCTCACTTAGCTGTCCACACGCAATCAGATCTCAGATCAGAGGATTCTGCTACAGTTAAGACACACACTACTCCTTTTATCCAATCATTCAATTTAGTCTCTGTGTGTATGTGTGTGTATCTGTGTGTGTTTATGAGAGTGTTACGTCTATACATATACATACATTCATACATATGCACACGCATATATACAAATATACATATATACATATAAACATGCGTACATACATGTGTACATACATGTGTACATATATATACATATATAC
>NC_142929.1:157897972-157902972 GCF_046866305.1 Octopus bimaculoides | reverse complement strand
TTATGGCATGTAACATACGAGTGTGTTCCCTTCGCACGACAGCAATTATTACCATTGTCGTCATCGGCACTGTCATCGTCGTCGTGGTCGTCGTTAATGTTGATGTTGATGTTGCTGCTGCTGCTGCTGCTGATGATGATGATGATGATGAGGAGGAGGAGGAGGAGGAGGAGGAGGAGGAGGAGGAGGAGGAAGAGAAAAGAGGTAGTAGCAGTGCTGATGATGATGGTAATGGCGGTGATGGCGATTGTGATGGTAGTGGTGGTGGTAGTGGTGGTGGTAGTGGTTGTAGTGGTGGTGGTTGTTGCTGTTGTTGTTGTTGTGGTGGTGGTGGTGGTGGTGATCGTAGTAGCAGTAATGATGGCGGTGATATTCATGAAGAGTCGAACATATACAGCAGGATTTTAAAATAAGTGAAGTGAAAAGAAGAACATTTTATAGGCTAAAAGTTATTCAAAATAGGTTAATATTAAAGACGGCATGTTAAGACGGCAAGCTCGCAGAATCGTTAGCACGCTGGGGAAAATGCTTAGTGGCATTTCACCCGTCTTTACATTCTGAGTTCAAATCCCGCTGTGATCAACTTTGCATTCCATCATTTTGGAGTAGATGAAATAAGTACCAGTTGAGCACAGGAGTCGATATAATCGACTTACCCCTTCCCTCGAAATTACTGGCCTTGTGCCAAAATTTGAAATCAATATTAGGTCATGTTCACTTTGTACTACTAAGCTCCTACTACTGAAAGTATTAATGACGTGTAGGGACACTGTATTTCATTATGCAATCATAAAATATTACAAAGTATATTAAACGTTTTTATAAGTCAATACTGTGTTCTACTGTGTTGGCAGTGCTATTACATCATGTGTTAAGGTTATCTCTGCGTATTTTTTTTATAGATAGACTAGCCAGCTCTGATTTTGTTACGATGTTTCGTATCCGGGACGCTTGATGTAAACAACAACAATGACATCTTCATTATTTGATATCATGTCACGATAGCTACAGCCACAAATATCCTGTAATTGCATAAAGACGAGTGGAAGGTCAAATATTTTTGAAGATCAAAGTCAAGGGCAAAGTCATTTGTAAATGTGACAAACTCTGAGATTTGGAAAGGCTTAGGAAATATTAACCTTTGTAGCAGTAAATGGAACTAACAAAACTTATAGTGAACAGAAACGCTTGACATGGTTCTTTTGTCGACAATTGAGATGTCTTACAGAAACAATAGACGTCAAGACCAACATTTTAATTTGTCAACATTGAAACTTTTAAAGATGTTTTTCTAATTCACAATTTTAAACTTTTACTATTGATAAACAAAAGAATATTGTTGAAACTAGTTTGGTATATATGTAAATAAATGTATTTTAAATAATTACAAGTTTTCCAAATTTAGGTGCAATTTCAACAACAAATTTGCCTATATTTTTCCTGCGTGGAAACACCCCCCCCCCCTCTTTGGTCCTATTTTGTATTTTTATATATAAAAATATATAGCGGCGTACGCACATTTTTAGTCTCTTATATGTAAGTATATATTTATCTAAATCTTGTACGACTCTATTCTTTTATTCTTTCCTTCTTTCTATCAGCCTTTTCACGCTTACTTCGTTGATTCCACTCTTCGTTCTTTCGTTCCCCCTCTCTCACATTTCCTTGCCTTCTCTTCATGCTCACTTTCCCTCCTCTTTTCACTTCACTGTGTCCCTGTCATTTTTTCTCGCCTCTCCTTATTTCTTCAGTCCCTCTGCCTTGACCGGTTTCTTTCTTGTTTCGACTACCATCCGTGCAACATCTATATTCTTCCCTGTGCCTGTGAAATCTTGTATCCCTGCCGTAAGGCTTTACTTCCACACGCGCCAGCTTAATTTAATTCGTCCTCAGTCGAAGGAAACCTGTTGTTATGTCTTGTTTCTTGTATTTGTGTAACATTCTCCGTTTTTTCCCGTCCTTGTTTTCGTATGCATTCGCTGCTTTCTTTCAAGGAATCTTATGCTCTGAGCTTAGTTTTTCCTTGGGGCTGGCCAGATTGGAGCAATCTCGAGTATAACCAGCCGAAATTGCAAAGATAATCTGGAACTCGATTGAGGAAAGAAAACTCCGAATGGCCCGTCCTTGTTTTCCTTATATCGTCTATCTGAATGCTTTGTTGTCCCATTTTTGTATCACCTAACTGTCTGGATGTTTTGCGTTCTAGTCCTATTTTGTACTTTTTAGACATAAATATATATATATATATATATATATATATATGTGTGTGTGTGTGTGTGTGTGTGTGTGTGTGTGTGTGTGTGTGTGTGTGTGTGTGTGTGTGTGTGTGTGTGTGTGTGTATACCGCGCTGGTCTTAATTGCCATTTGGTATTTATAATGCATCCTATAATTTTAATAAATCAGGAATACATGTTGTACCATATGAACAAAATCTTTCGGGTTTGCTTATAAAAATATTATTCATGTAGTATCAAGACAGTTTAAGTATATATTAACTAAATTTGACTGAAATTGATGGGTGAGCGTTTGGCCAATCAGATTCGCAAGGAACCACGAAAGCGTCGATTCATCATTTATCGGTCAGTTTATATTTTAAAATTGTCGCTTCAAAGCGGAGAATAAATATCAGTTATATATATATATATATATATATATATATATATATATATATATATATATATATATATATAATAAATTTACCTTTTTCGTTATTGCTCTGTCTCATCTACCTATACCTATAACTATATCTATGTCCATAACCTGTTTAGCAGCCAGAAATACAAATTATGCCTGATAGAAACATCCTTAAAAAGTGTTCTGATCTGTCCACTTAAAATTGTTAAATATTTTTGTTCTACTCTGTGATATATTTCAATCATGTATCACTGGTCTGTGAAACATCTAATAATTTAACATAAACTAGACTACATCAGAAGTGCTAAGCTTTTTTCTGTAAGGTCCTGAAAGACTACGCGAAAGGGGTCTGAGCCACTTACATTTACAAAGCATTGCAGAGCATTGGGATGGAGTTCTCACACACATATGCTGTTTCAATGAATCCATTTACCTAATGTAATTTATACTGTTAATCAAATCACTAATTTACAAATGATAATCAAATCCACCGCTGAGATGTTTTCTCTCTGCCATTTATAGGTTCTTTTAAACTTAATAAACATACGTTAATCTCACCAAAGTCCATTGGATAAATGCTGTTCTTGCCTATTCAAGAGAGTATACCATTTCAAACATTCTCCATTGTTCTGTTCCCTCCGGCTATAACAAACCATTAATTTATCAATTATACTAACATCATTCATCTGTCTTCATTCCTCTCTGAATCAACCAACTCTATATCCTTGCCCATTCACCACTTCTCATCCGACCGCTCCTCGTTTCAGCTTTCCTATTGCCATTCGCCTCATTCAAATCCCGCACTAAACATTTTGCTCAACATTTCCCTCTTCAGAATTAAATTCTCCTGGATTTTTCATTGAACAAATGTATAAAGTCATTCCAACCATGATCATCTCATCTTTTTAGAGATATCTATGACCATTTTATTCGTTGTTTCCTTCCTTGTTAGAGAAGACGAGTTGAGCAATTAGGGAATTTGCTATTTTTATCAGGCCGAGCAACTACGGAGAGGCTTTCTTTGTTTTTAGGCATCAAGACGCAGAAGTTGAAACAGAACATCAACCATATCGACCTCACTAGTTTGGAAAGGTCCACAAAGATCATGAGTGCTTCTTCTCATCCTGCAACCAAAACTATTTTAAAATTGGTGAGAATGGGATATCAGCGAAATACTGAAACGCAAATGGTCTTAAAACATAACCAATTGTATACCAGCAAATGAAAATTGTTGTAGAACTAAATTTAAATTTTCACCTCCAATTTTTTAAAGTAAATTCCATAACGCTAAACATGTTAAACATTAAATTGTAAAGTAACATCACTGATGTAATAAATCAGAAAGTTTAATGAATTAAAATTTGATCTTTGTTTAATGAACGCTGGTTCGTTAAACAATACATATTCGGGTCGTCATTATCAATTCTCCTTCATTTTTTATTAGTTTCTTACTCTCCCTTCTATAGAACACTATTGTTCTATTTGAGCTGGTTCCCCTCTGAGTGTTCTTTGTTTCCTTTGATAGAGTTCAGAAGCTAGTTTCTAATATTATTGGTTCTGTTTTGGCAGCTAACCTTCAACTTCTCTCTTATCGCCGACGCCTTGCTTTTTATCTTTATTCTACAAATACGTCTATGGCCGTTGTTCCACTGAAATTTCTTTTGCGTCTCTTCTCATGTTTACTGATCGTGTTGCATTTTTTCGTTTGATTTTCATCCTTTCACTTTTGTTGTTCCCTCATACAAGAAATGTAGTTTCTTTCTTTGAACATGAAACTATCTTAATTTTTGTTCTCAACATAAATATTCTTTTAATAGTTTTAAATTTTATGTTAATTATTCAGATTATCAAAGCTAATAAACCAGATATCGTTGTGAAAGACCAAGATAATAAAGTCTGTTTGAATTATATTTTTCGTTTTTCCGTTCACAAGATTTCCTCAATATTCAAGCCAAAGGAGGCGTGTATTGTAACAACGACAACAATGACAATAACAACAATAACGAAAGGAAACCATATACGGTCACTCGATCTGGTTGAAATAGACAGATATTCTTTTCTACTCTAGGCACAAGGCCTGAAATTTTTGGGGAGGTGGAGGACCAGTCGATTAGATCGACCCCAGGACGTAACTGGTACTTAATTTATCGACCCCGAATGGATGAAAGGCAAAGTCGATCTAGGCGGAATGAATAGCCACCAGACATTAAAACATCTATGTGTCAAGGTTGCCAATTTGCCTGAACCCAGAAAATGCCTCTCCAGAGCGCAGGTATAGGCTTGGACAAGATGTTTTATAGAAGGGAGGCAGCACCCAATGCGTAAACCTCCATCTATGTTATCTAAGAGATAAAAAAAAAGGAGC
>NC_142929.1:157872972-157887972 GCF_046866305.1 Octopus bimaculoides | reverse complement strand
AAGTATAGTGATAATGTTAATAATAGCAATAATATTAACAATAATGATAATAATAAATATCCAACAAAAGCTACACACGCGCATATGTATGTATGTGTCCCTGAGTTTCTTAAAGTTTATTGCACGCATCAAGGGAGCTAAGAGGTGGAGAGATGAGTTGGGTGGTGTGAGTGAGTGGTGGAGGTGTAAGCCCAACCAGTCCCGAGAAGCTGAGGCCATTATGGCAATGACAGGAAAGACAGAAAAGGAAGACAGTGCACCTGGAGGCCAAACGCTTGTGTGTCCGCTAGTGCCCTGAGTGCTAATCAGATGAATGGCCCTACTCTGGATACGATGCAGAATATCAGTTTGCATAGCCACTGCATCGTCCCAGATGTGGAAACCGTATTCCATTGTAGATTCACATGTATTTTGTAGTGTGTTAACAGCAGTTCGGAGTTGAAATGTTTTCGGAGCATTGAGAGACGTGCTAGTCATTGAGATACGGTCCTAGACATGGTAAGGATTCGCCTTCACCAGGAGAGATGTTCGGTGATAGTAACACCCAACAATTGGAGCGCTTGTGAGGGTACTAGCTGAGTATTAATCATGTTTAAAACTTGTGTAGAAGGGTGTTTTCTTGATGTGAGTAGCGCTTGAGTGTTTTTGCTGTTAAAAGAGACGGTTGAATTTGGAACCGTTAATTTGGAATTGATTAACAGAAAATATGCGTATTCATATCCTGACACTGTATCCTTCTGGCATTGGCGGCGTCTACTACAAAATAATCTGATCCTACAACATCAGTGTGACTCCTCGTCTGTTGGCTGCACTAGAGAGACACTCGTGAATTATATAATATTTCTACTGCAGCCTACACCACTGAATCACAGATTAATTATACACTCCCTCGTCTACTCACTGCAGTAATGAAATACTCGTAAATTATATAGATTTTCTGCTACTACCTACACCAGTGAAACACACCTGGACTGCACACATACTCTCTCCCTTGTTGGCTACCGTATAACTTACGAATGAAACACTCGTGAATTATATGGTGCTTCTACAGTCTACACCTATGAAAAGTTTCTCAATTATAAAAATTTCTCAAACAACCTACACAAATGAGACACTTGTGAATTATAGTCACTGCTGTCTACAACCATTGAAACACTTAGGTTTGTAGTAATACAATCCATGTAGGATTTGTGTAGATGTTAGAGAAAAATGGATGCAGCTGGTGCTACTCTGGTTGCAGTGCTTGTTGTTTTGATGTTGTTGGTAACTGTGCCGGTACTGGTTGTTGCATGACGCAGTCAAACTATAAAATCCGATTGACAATTTTTAATCTATGCAGATTAACGTAAGAAGAAAAAGAAAATAAAGCAAAATAACTTATTCTGATGGAAACTGAAACCGGAGACTGAAGATTCTATTCCCTTTCTGCTTTTCAAATACATTTGTATGTATTTTCTCAGCTAGCTATTTACGTTTGTGTGTGTGTGTGTGTGTGTGTGTGTGTGTGTGTGTGTGTGTGTGTGTGTGTGTGTGTGTGTGTGTGTGTGTGTGTGTGTGTGTGTGTGTGTGTGTGTGTGTGTGTGATGAAAACAACCTGTTTCTCTTTCACCTGGATTGTAAAAAAATAACACAAAGCCCTTTAATAAAATCCGCTCTTATTGAATCATGACGATTATTATGATTATTATTATTATTATTATTATTATTATTATTATTATTATTACTATTATTATTATTATTATTTACTGCTTGACTACTCTGATTGTTTTCTTATCGTTCGTAAAGACTATGGATTTACCAAAGAAACTACATGCGAAAATACTTGGGATTTTGCCCATACAGAGTCTAGACGAAAGACATCTCTTTTTAGATTTTATGTCATTTTTCTTTGTTTTGAGTACACGCATGTATAACATGGTGACGAATAGCGCCCATGAGATCAAGAGCTGTAGAGACAATTGCCTTTTCAATAAAATGAATGCATTTAATTGCAAAAAACAAAACGCGCAGAGAAATATTTCGCAACAAAATACATGACTTTAGTAAACAAAAAATTTTTCTCTACAGAATAACACTGTCGGGAAGAGTCCTAGAAAATCACTAGGCAAAACAGCAACAATGAAATCAATACTGACTTATACACACAAGCTTTGCTACATGAAAATCACGAAAGAAATTTTAATAAAGTAAAAATTTTCTCGTTTACCCACAACTTCAAGTAGAACTAGTCATGCAACATCTGAACAAAACAGAAAATGCATAGCAGCATTATTTACCCCCAAAACAAGCGGGTTTTGCCCCAAAATGTCGAACATACAGTAGAATGTAAAAAGCAGACTTACTTGTACATTCACAAAACTATGGGTACTTTCTTTGTGGCCTCCCAATGAACGATATAGGCAGTCTTTACAAAACCAAGTGTACCAATTATTATTGGTATAAATGAAAACTTGTAATCTGGATATCGAAGCTGAAGATTTCGAAACAGTATTCCATAGTTATCCTCTTTATTTAATTTTTTTTTTCCGAAGTGATATTCACATCAGCATGACAGCTGACTTCTACAACGTACATACTTTGTCATGTCTGTCCCAAACAACTATATCCGGCCTGTTATGCTTACACTTGACCAATGTTTTGATAGAAATGTTCCACTAGTTCTTTATGCTGATGTTTGTGTACGTATTCAATCATAGGAGATTCTCTATATTTGTTCCAGGATAGTCTTTTTTCTGAATATCATTGTATAATGTTTTTGCAACAACATCATGTCGCATGAGGGCAGTAGTGCCTTGATGACATTTTCGGGCAGCTGCGAATCACATATGTGTTGTCTTCCACAGACATATGACATAATCTACATTTTTGGTCGCATCTTGGAACTCAAAGAGCTTCACTGTCTCTTTTGTTGATTAGGTATTTAGCAGCAATCTCTTGTTCTTGGATTGCAAATGCTTAGCCTTCCATGTGTGATGTGATGTAATGGTCATGAGTTCAAGAGAGGCTTCGCTTCATATCAATATTGCTGTGTTCTTCAAGTCTTCGGGAGACATACCTATGCATGTTTTTTTGGGGGGGTTTTTTTTTGGTTTGGTATGCTGAGTGTTTCACGTCCAGGTCTTCTTTGAGATATGTTATTCCGGATGTTTGGGGGTTGTATGGGAGGTCATCAGGAAGAGAGTGTTCCCTGAGGAGCTCGCTGCCGACAAGTAAGATGTATGTATGTAAGATGTATGTTGTGAGATGTATGTTGTGAGATGTATGTACGTAGGTACGTATGTATGTGTGTATTTATGTAAGATGTATGTATGTATACGGTTAGATGATACAGTACATGTGAAGCATGTCCAACCAAGGTACATTTAGGTCTATGATAGCATTCGGTTATATTACCCATAGGGCTTGTTTTTCTATTATGCGTTGAGAGAAAAATATGAAGTTACATTTAAGCAGATTCGAACTCACCAACCTAACAACAAAATTTACAATTTTCTTCCACACATAATGGAGAAGAAAGGAAGTGAATTTAATCAAGTTCAGTACATCACAGTTCCTAGCTGAAAACTTATTGCATGATTTGGGGAGATTTTATCAACCACAGCGAAAAGTGTACATAGAATGTAAAGAGACGTAAATAACTCACTCTACGAATCTGCTCCTCCTCCATTCTCAGAAAAATTTGCTGTCAAATTTGTGCCACAAATAGAATGTGCAATGTATAATGGATGCTCATTAAATGTGTGTGCATGCGCGTGTATGTGTGTGCATGTATGTATGTATATTTGTATGTATGTATGTATGTATGTGTGTATGTATGTATGTATGTATGTATCCATGCATGCATGTATGTATGTTTGTATGTATGTATGTATGTATGTATGTGTGTATGTATGTATGTATGTATGTATGTGTGTATGTATGTATGTATGTATGTATGTATCCATGCATGCATGTATGTATGTATGTACGCAATGTATATTTGTATGTATGTATGTATGTATGCAAGCATATAAGTATGTATGGATGTACTTAAGTATATCAGTCGTTGAAGAATGAAAAAAAACATCAAAAGAAAGAGATTTATGTACACATCATTTCCTCAAAACAGCAAACGTAAACATTCCTTGTTATATATGTATGTATGTGTATTTATATATACACATTCATACAGCTATACATACATGTGTGTATATGTTTCTATTGTTAGTCTTCTATGTCACGTTTGTATGGGGTTTTTTTCTAATATTGTAAAAAGAAAATGGTCAGTGGTCACTCAAAGAAATGACAAATTTCGCGGTATGCTTCTGTTTATATAATACAGTAATGTTTTATGTCTAGAAACTACAGTGTTCTCTTCGATATTCCATATATAAAAGAAAAAATTCAATCTGCATAACCTGTCAATCACTAAAGTTTGTGACATGCTTGGACAGCAATCGCATATATATATATATATATATATATATATATATATATATATAGTGGTGATGAACACTTAATAGAGTATACATGTATAGGTGGATGTCAGTTAGCTGTATATTTTCAATAGTAATTTGATTGAAAACAATATATGTGTTGTTGAGATAACAGGAGAAAACTGCTTTGTTTCCTTTTGAAGCAGGAAATATCAGTATAAAAACATTTTTGAAATGCTGTTATCAAATTAAGATTATATTAAATGTACGTATATGTACAAGTGTGTAAAGGTGCGTAGAAATATGTACAAATATGAAATGGAACTTATGCATTTCTATATATTACAAGCACATGCATTTGTAGAGGTCCTTTGTTCATCACTTTGAGGCCATATCGATTTGTTGCCCTTAGAATAGTATCTTTAATGTATTTTGCTCGGCTTTTGTGTATGACCAGGTGTTCCGAGTTTATACACACACACACACACACACACACACACACACACACACATATATATATATATATATATATATATATATATATATATATATATATATATATATATATATATATATATAGAGGGAGAGAGAGAGAGAGAGAGAGAGAGATGCATGGGGGGAGATAAGTTCAAAAAAGAACAATTCAAACTTTTTGAGAGGTCCAAAAAGAGAGAAAAGAAAGAAAAAATATTTCTAATAAAGATTCATCATATTCATAAAAGACAGCCTGAGCAAGTAGTAAGAATATGAAAATAGTAGTTGAAAAATATTGTTATATGTATAAATATATCATAAACAATTAAAGAAAAATGGGGGAGAAAAAGATGGTGCATCAAAATTTGATTTAATACAAAATAGGATTCAATACATACGTGCGTTTCAAAGGACAATACAAATATGTTTAAAAAAATTATAATCATAGTAATTATAATTAAATTTATGCATCGTCATTCTCATCAGTGTGAAGAATTTTTGGAAAGACATTAAAAAAGGTTTAATAAAATAAAGTAAATTAAAATAAGATACAATAAGGGAGAATACAAAAGGGGTAATAGGGAAAAATCAGATATTTACAAGCAAGTTGTAAAAGGGAAAGTAACAGTAATAATAATAGTGAGAGAGACGAAAGAGAAAAAAAGACAGACAAATCAATGTGTATGCACGTTTATATAAAAATCTAACAGATATGTTTTTGAAAATGGTAACAGGTCGAGACGAAGTATAACGTGGCCCTGTTTACATTAGAGAGAGAGGGAGAAAGAAAGAGAGACAAACACAAATATATGTGTGTGTATTATGTTGGTAGGCTCCGTATTTTACGGCGCACGGAAGCTGTCCAGAGGAATACACTTAGGTGACGCGAACTAGATATCTCTCCTCTCCGATTACATTATACCGCTGTTCGTTTTACTATCTAGGACTTTGCAGTCGGGCCTATCCTGTAGTTTCGGCCTCCGGTGACATACGAAGTAGCCTTATCGACGATATTCCACGTTTTTGAAACACATTCTTTCCAGGTTTCATGAGTTTCCAAACCAATTAACATAAGAACCTAACATTTTCCTTGTTCTTTAACTTGAATGTTAAACAAGAACACAGTTTTATTTTTAAGGAATTCATAGTGAGTCCTGTAAAATCTTTTACCATCTCATTCGAAGCTATTAGAGATATTGAGGGTATCTCCTCCTTGGAGGGCAACATCTAAGGAAGCAACCTGTGGGATATACGCTGTTAAAACTGAGCTATTGGAGTGATGGCTGTTGTATGTGTTTGATTGCATCGTGATAACTGGGAAACTATGTTATCCTCCGCTGCAGTAACTTATTTTAACGTCTTGAGAAAGGCGTCAAGAAATATCGCTGACTGGGCTGCTATGATGTAATTTCATCTCAGTCAAATTCTGATACACGATATAAAACCAATATACTAGACCTAACTTCCTGGCAGGACTTCCGCTGCCAGAATGTTCTAGTTCGAGAACTATATATATATATATATATATATATATATATATATATATATATATATATATATATATATAGTTCGGCGCAAAGTATATGATATCTTTTACGAGCTAGCAGTCCGAAGCGGGTGAATGAACAGAAAAATAGACATTTTATAACAAACCGAATGGAATATTCTTAGGAGAAAAAAACTACGTGCTCAACGTGAAAATGGCTTCCTCGGGCTGCACATACTCAAACAGAAACGCAAGAACTACACACGATACTTTACATAAACACCTTCAGCGAGGAACTTTTCGCCGCCAGGGCTGTACAGATGTTTGCATAAATAATGAAGTATGCGAGCTATGACATATAAGTGTGTGTATGTGTGTATGCGAAAGAGAGAAAGAGAGAGAGGGAGGGAGAGAGAGAGAGAGAGAGAGAGAGAGAGAGAGAGAGAGAGAGAGAGAAAGTGCGAGGAAGAGAGAATATTTGTACAGAGACAATTGAGAAACGGAGAAACTGATAGTGACATAAATAGATTGATGCCTAGTGGAATAGATAGATAGATAGATAGATAGATAGATAGATAGATAGATAGATAGATAGATAGATAGATAGACAGACAGACAGACAGACAGACAGACAGACAGGCAGGCAGGCAGGCAGGCAGGCAGGCAGGCAGGCAGACAGATAGATAGATGGATAGATAAATAGATATACTGGTTTTAAGGACAAATGTAAACAAATAAAATGCGAAACAATATAGTATAACGAAACAGAGAATGGTAGTTTATACAAATATATAAGTACATGGTATGAGTATGAATGTGTGTTTAAGAGGAAACATACATATATGTATGTATGTATATCTATATACCTGTATGTATAAATATATGTATACATACATATATGCACACACACACACACATATATATATATATATATATATATATATATAAATGTGTGTGTGTGTGTGTGTATATACATATATATATATATATATATATATATATATATATATATATATATATATATATATATATATATATGTATATATACATATGCGTGTGTATATATATCACAAGCCATAAACATAAGTATGTACTGGCTGCTGAGTTAAGGGAAAAATTTTGGAATGCTAAATAATACGTTTGCAGGCCAAATATATAAATGGATGCGATAAAATAAACAACGTAACATATAAAAGTATGTACAAAAACACCTAAATAAAGATATATATACATAAATATATAAATATATATTTAAGGTTAGGATGTATTTACACTAGGATCAGCGACTGCTCACTTATACTTCGTGTCATTTTAACAACATTGATTCCTGATTTTACCTAATGCGTTTTGACATAAAACTAATAATTTGCGTTGTAACAACAGTTCATTCAGCATCCTATAATTTTTTGCCCTTCTATTGTATACACACACACACACACATACACAAAAAAAAGACATACATACATACACACATACGTACTTACATACAAGAGGGTGGATATATATGATTCTCTGTATGTATACATGCATGTTTATAGATATATATACAAACATACACCTATTTATTTGTATATGTAAGCATGTATATATGTATATAAATATATTTATATTGATATATACATGTTGTCCAAAATATGTATACACACATGCACACACTCACACACATATTCACATACATATCTGTATATGCGCATGCTTGTGCGTGAGAATGTATGTGTATAGATTTCCTTAAATACACATAAATATAGTTATATACATGTACACAAATATGTGCGCGCTCATATATATATATGCATGTACACATATTCATATACAGACTCGTGTGTGTCTTGATGTATAATTTTGTTCTTATATAAATATATATATACATATACATCTGCATATATTTATATATATATATATATATATATATATATATATATATATATATATATATATATATATATATATATATATATATATATATATGGGAGAATATACAAATAATAACAACAGACGAGGACAGGTGGTGTAAATAACAAAAGTATATATTAGTATGACGCTCGGGAATACGGAAAGTCTTTGACGTTTCGAGCTACGCTCTTCAACAGAAAGAATACGGAGACAAGGAGAAAAACACGGAGAAAAAAAATTGAATAGTGTTCAATGCACATATATATATGCACATATATATATACAGATATATACATATGTGTACACACACACACACACACATATATATATATATAAGTTCAAAAAAACAATAACAAAAAAACAACAAAGTGAGGACGTGATACGGATAGTGTTATTGGATGCTCGGGAAAGGAAAGAGAGAGTGTATGACGTTTCGGGCGTAGCCCTTCGTCGGAAAGATGGAAAGTTCGGAGAATGGAAAAACGGAGAAAGAGGAAAATGGTACCGATGCCCACGAGGTTACATTGTGAAAAGACCGGAAGAGGAGGTGGTGGGGGAAAAGTTCTTTCTAAGACAGGAGAGTGAAAAAGGGAGATGAATATCTGTGCGTGCGCGAGAGTCTGCGAGTGTGTGTGTGATAACAGAACGTGTGTGTGCGTATGTATGTGTGTGTGTGTGTGTGTGTGTGTGCATGGTTTGGTGGTTTATCTGTTAGTGTGTTTGTGTGTGTGTGTGTGTATGACGTAGTGGAAGGAATTAGTAGCAGGAATGGTTAGTGGATGCTTATAGACAGTGTTAGGTAGGTCAACAGGCGTTTTTTTTAGTATGTGTGTGTTCTTGTTTGTGTGGGGTTGTAGGTGTTGGGTACGTGTACGTGTGTGTGTGTGTGTATTTTGTATGTGCGCGTGTGTGTATGTGTATGCTTTTGTGCGTGCGTGTGTGTTTGTGTGTATGTGTATGTTGTGTATATGTGCGTTGCTGTGTACGTGTGTGTGCGTGCGTTAGCTATTGTATGTGCGTGTGTTGTTTATGCCCATGTGTGTGTGATTGTATGCGTGTCTGTGTGAGTGTGTAGTGTTGATGAGAAGTGTGTGTGCGTGTGTGTGTGTATGTGGGTGTGTGCGTGTGTGTGTATGTGTGTGGATGTGCGCGTGTGTGTGGGATTGTGAGTGTTAGGTACGGGTGTGTGTGTGTTTATGTGTGTTTATCTGTGTCTGTATGTGTGTTTCCGTGTGCGTGTGTGTGCTCGTCTGTGTATATTTTTTGTGCGTGCGTGTATGTGTATATTGTGTATGTTTTCGTGCGTACGTGTGTGTTATGTATGTGAGTGAGTATTGTGTATGTGACAGGTGTGTGCGCGTGTGTGCATGTGTGTATATTTGTATGCGTGTGTGTGTGTGTGTGGTTTTGTGTATGTGAGAGGTGTGTATGTGTGTGTTTATGTGTGTGCGTGCGTATGTGTATGAGAGCGTAAGGATGTGTGCCAGGTATGTGTGTTATTTTGTGTGTGCCCTCCTGTGTGTATGTGTGTGCATGTGTATGCGGCTGTGTATATATATATATATATATATGCACATATATATATACATATATATATATATGTACACATATATATGCATATATATATATATATATACATATATATACACACACAAACACACACACACATATATATATATATATATATATATATATATATATATATATATATATATATATATGTTTGTATATATATATATATATATATATATATATATATATATATATATATATATATATATATATATATATACAGATAGATAGATAGATAGATAGATATGTTTATATATGTATATGCATATGAATGTGTGTTGTGCGTGTGTGTATCGTGTGTGCGTATGTGTATGTAATTTTAGGAATTGCTTTTTAATCGATAGGTTTCTCAAAGTCAGCCTCGTTATATATTTCTTTGTGTGTCTCCGTTACTGATTGTCTCGTGTTATCAACTAAACCCTTCCGGCTATCTTCTCCGCCACAGCCACAACGTTCACCATCCCAACTATAACAACCACTGCAATCATCATCTCTACCACCACCAACACGAGTATCAAAACCACAGTCAAATTGAACTCACTTATAAAGTTATAATTCATATATAGAAAGATATGTCTAATACTGGTTTCAAATCTTTGGCACAAGGCCAGCAATTTTGGGATAGAGGAGAAGACGATTATATCGACCCCAGTGCTCAGCTGGTACTTATTTTATCGAATTCGAAAGGATGAAAAACAAAAGTCAACATCGGTGGAAATTGAACTCAGAACGTATTAAGGGACGAATTGCCGCTAAGCATCTTGCCCAGCATGCTAACGATTCTGCCAGCTCGCCGCCTCATGACTAGATATGATATTACGTTCACATTTTGGCACAAGGCCAGCAATTTCAGAGAAGGGAAGGTGTTAGTCGATTACATCGACTCCAGAGTACAACTGGTGCTTATTTTACCGAATCCGAAAGAATGAAATGCAAAGTCGACCTCAACGGAATTTGAGCTCGGAGTGTCAAGACGGATGACATACGGCTAAGTAGTTTGCACCGCGTGCAAACTATTCTACCAGCTCGCCGTTTTATGTCCAAGTATGATATCGATATATGTATTCTATGCGTGTGTGCGTGTGTGTGTGTGTATATGTACATACACACACACGCAATATATATATATATATATATATATATATATATATATATATATATATATATATATATATATATATATATATATTTCTTCTCCACCGCCTCTTTTCTTTACTACTGCTGCTTAAACAAAGACAAGAATTCATAACAAACTAGTTGCTGCTAACTACCTAGAACCCACAAGAGTAAAAAAAAAGAGAGACAGTGACAGACAGAATAAAGGAAAATGTCCCTTGCATTTGAAAACTATGGAAATATATCTTTTTTTCAAAAACACTTCGTTTACTTTTTCCACAATTCTATTGTTTTTCATGCTTTACTCCAAGTTGAAAAAGTCGTAATGACTGAAACAGGTACTAAAATGTTCTTCATGATAAAATTATTTTAGCATTTTCTAGTCTCTCTTATTTTCCTTATATATATATATATATATATATATATATATATATATATATATATATATATATATATATATATATATATATATATATATATATATATATATATATATATATATATATATATATATATATATATATATATATGTATATATATATATATATATATATATATATATATATATATATATATATATATATATATATATATATATATATATATATGAACATTATTGCTAGAACTATCCAACATGCTGTTCATGGAACAAGTGATACTCCAACCAACCAGGGGAAGCAATATTTTAGATCTCTGCTTCACAAACAATGTGAGCCTAATCCATAATGTGAAAATAACGCCCACGTCTCTCTCAGATCATAACATTATAGAATTAACTATGTATGGTCCTAGACAACCCACTGACACCCACCCCACCAGGAGGACTCAAGCAATATCCAACCTGAATTTCCACGGGGCGGACTGGAAGTCAATTCGCAGAGAGATTCGAAATCAAAACTGGCACGACAGCCTTTCTATACAAGACAATGACCTCAAACTAAGTCATTTTATGTCAACCATACAAGACATATGCACCAAATACGTGCCATATAGAAAGACCAGCAAACATGCCAATAGAATTCCTAGAGACAGGAAAATCCTTATGAGACACAGAACAAAGGTCTCAAACCAGTTAAATAGAGAACTGGAGGATAGGAAAAGGGCTAAATTAAAACTAACACTGTTAGAAATAGAAAACAAAATTAAACTCTCCCATGAAAAGGAGAGAGCAGAGAAGGAAAAGAGAGCAGTAGAAAGCATAAAAACAAACCCCAAGGCTTTCTATAGATTTGCAAAGGAGACTGCTACGGTGCAGTATAAGATAGGACCCCTGTTCCTGACTAATGGCTCACTGACTGCAGATCCCACATGGATAAGTGAAGTGCTCAGTACACAATTCAAGAGTGTCTTCACCTCTCCTCTGAGTCACATGCAGATAAAGAACCCAGCTGATTTCTTTGACAATAGCACTCAGCAGAAGGGGACTGCATCCATTACCTACATCGACATTGAAGAGGAAGATGTGATAGCTGCCATAAATGAAATGAGCTCAAATTCGGCAACTGGCCCCGATGGTTTCCCAGCTGTCCTCTTAAAGTCGTGTAAACAAGAATTAGCAGGACCACTCCGGATACTCTTCCAGAGTTTCCTTGCAAATGGTAAACTTCCCAAAAAGCTGAAGGAAGGCACCATATGTCCTATCCATAAAGGTGGAAGCAGAGCAGAGGCTGGAAACTACAGGCCCATCTCTCTAACTTCACATATTAGCAAAGTCATGGAACGAATTGCCAGAAGGAGATTGATTGCGTTCCTAGAAGAAAATGACTTGCTGAATGAGACCCAGCATGGTTTCCGTCCAGGTAAAAGCTGCCTCACGCAGCTCTTGCAGCATTATGACTGGGTCCTGAAGCAGCTACTTGACCATTCAAATGTTGATGTGATATATCTCGACTTTGAAAAAGCCTTTGACAAAGTTGATCATGGCTTGATATGTCACAAGCTGCGAAACCTTGGCATAGCTGGTAAATTAGGAGAGTGGCTGCATGACTTCCTGAATGGTAGAAGTCAGACAGTTGCAGCCAATGGAGAACTATCTAGGGAAACACAAATATTGAGCGGTGTTCCACAGGGAACTGTTCTGGGGCCACTACTGTTCATAGTGGCCCTTCTGGACATGCCCACGGTCACTCGGAGAGCCACTGTCACTAGCTATGCTGATGACACAAAGATATCTCAGGCAATAAAGAATCCTGATGATATTGTAAGCCTGCAGAATGACCTAAATGCAATATATGAGTGGGCAGAGCAAAATAATATGCAGTTCAATGCAAAAAAATTTCAAGTACTGCGCTACAAGACCACGAGTACCTCCCAACTGGCATACACAGGGCCTGGAGGTACTGCAATCCCAGAACCACAAACAGTTAGAGATCTGGGCATCAACATGTGTAGTGATGCATCATTTCACATGCACATTATCAAGTTGACAGCAAGGTGCAGACAACTGGCGGGGTGGATACTGAGGACTTTCCGTACAAGGGATCAAAAAGTCATGTTGATTCTATGGAAGACATTTGTTCTGAGCCGCCTAGACTATTGCTCTCAGTTGTGGTCACCACACAGTGTTAAGCGGACAGCAGAACTCGAGGCAATTCAGCGGCACTATACAAAAAAGATCGCCACAGTCCAACAGATGAACTACAGGGAGCGACTGAAGGCACTAGGTCTCTACTCCCTGGAGCGCAGGCGGGTGAGATATGTAATAATATACATATGGAAAATACTGGAAGGACTGGTGCCAAACTTTGGTATCAAGTACTACAGGAATGCCCGCACGGGTCGCCACTGCATGGTGCCAAAGGTACCGTCCACTGCATCTCACATAAGAACGAGATACTGCAGCAGCCTCGGTTTCAGAGGACCTCAGATCTTCAATGCCCTGCCAAAACATTTGAGAGACATGCAAGACATGGATGCGGAGGTCTTCAAGATAAAACTTGACGCTTTCCTCTCCACGATACCAGACGAACCAATGGCTCGTAATGAGATGCAGTTTAGGGCAGCTGTGTCAAATTCTCTTATACACCAGATGTGCCATCAAAACTCTTGATTGGACCATGTCAGGTGGGGGAGAAGAGCCATGCAAGGAACGTGAAAATCACGGTGGTGCACCAGCATGACCGCAGCCACTTGGCTGAAACACATAAATAAATAAATAAATAAATATATATATATATATATATATATATATATATATATATATATATATATATATATATATATATATATATATATATAAATAAATATATATATGAACATTATATGCTACATATGTATATATACATATACGGTTCTATGTATACGTGTATTTATTTAGTATGCATTAACAAGGCATTGGTCGGGCCGGGGCTATTATAGGAGATACTAGCCTAAGATGCCATGCAGTTGGACTGAACGCGAAACAAAGAGGTTGTAAAGCGAGCTTCTTAACCAAACAGCCGTTGATTTTTTTGTGCTTTTTTACTTGCTGGAGCAGGAGGAACTGAGAGTCTATAGCCTTCGCAGGTAACCGAGGTGAGATTAATGTTGTTAATGTTCCGCTTAAACAACTGCAATTTGACACCTTCATAGAAGACATGAATAGAAAATGGATTCGAGATCTACGTTCTCGGGTCGGTGAAGGTCGTTGTGGTGTGTATGGACTTGTTGCTGGGGAGCATAGGGGATGAGAGTGGTGGAGAAGTGTGGGTTAGAGGTGTCCGAGTAAGTACGAAATTAACCAGTTTTGTACAACAGAGGTCATTGAGACATCAGGCCCGTGGGCCAGACGCTGGAACATGCTGGAAGTGATTTTATGCCAGTGAGTCTCGTGGCCTTTTTCTGGATTGGCGTTTCTCTTGCAAAGCAATTTTGTCCGAACTATTTCATTCCGTCTATGGTCTTATTTATTTATTTTAATATTTGTTTATTTTGCTTTTTTATGTGCTTACTCATTTTTATTGTTATTATTATTTTCCTAAAAGAAACAAAACACAGTTTTGTTTCCAAGTCTTCATAGAAAATATTTTCTATTGGTCATGACAGTTTTTCTCAGTTTCCTTGCTG
>NC_142929.1:157847972-157867972 GCF_046866305.1 Octopus bimaculoides | reverse complement strand
ATAAAATGCTTAGTCTTGACTATTAATTTTGTCATGAAGGGAAACCATTGGGCCAGCGGATTTCCAAGATATAGCTCTCCAGATTATCATATTTGACAGTTGGAAGAAGGCAGTCCGGGTCAAATGCTTCTTTTGGATGTCTCCACACGTATACTCGGCCGGTGGTCAGAAATAAGGTAAAGGATGACTCGTCCGAGAAAATAACATATTTCCACTGCTATAGGGACCAATTATGTAGGTTTTTACTCCACTCTTTAACGCTTTGCAACGTTTGTTTTTGAAAGTAGTGGTTTTCTGTTTGCAGCCCTCCCGTGAAATCTAGCTTTGTGCAGCACTCGTCGAACAATATTTGTGGAAACTGGGCTCTCAAGGTAGTCATTAAGTTCTACAGTAATTTTGGGAGCTGTACTCTTGTGATCCTTTCTAATAATTCGCGTAAGAGACCGACGGCCCCTACCTGAAAGTTTTGGTTTTCTTCCGGAGTTTTGTATCGACTAGGAGGTTTTTCCCTCTTTCTCAAAGGCTTCCATTACCTTCGAAACAGTACCTTTTGATACACCAAACAGTTGAGTTAGATGATAAGATCCTTGAGGCATTACTTGAAGAAAATCCTGCATTATCAGTTGACGAATTGGCAGTAAAGCTTAGTTCAAACAATACAACAGTTCAACAACTTGGGCGTAGTGGTTAAGAGCGCGGGCTACTAACTCCAAGATTCCGAGTTCGATAATAATAATAATAATAATAATAATAATAATAATAATAATAATAATAATAATAATAATAATAATGACAACAACAACAACATCGAAAAATACCTTAGGAATGAGAACCCAGGTTCGAAATTTCCCTAAGACACCTGATGAATGCTGGAGGGTATATATCAACAGAAACGTTGTGTTAACAACAAACAAGATGAAGACAAATATCCGTCAATTGTAAATAATGTAAATAATGTATATATTTATATAAATGTGTATATATATGTGTGTGTATATGTATGTATATATGCATATATATATATAATGTGTGTGTGTATAGACTTATGCATATATATGCATGTGTGTGCGTATATATGTATACATATACGTATTATATGTACGTGTGTGCAAGCAAGCAAGCGCACTTGAAGACTAAAGAAATTTTCTTCCAAATTTTCTTCCAAGTTACTCTGAGGTCAGTATGTTAACGTGATAAAACGAAAAGAAATACCAAAGTTTGTTCTAAAAATTTTTTCCAATAATTATAATTAATTTACTAATTTACCTATTTCACGACACAGTTTTACAAATAAAACCAACTTTATTTATTTGAGCAACAATGAATAAAAATGGCCAACATTTAATAAGGATGATGGGTAGGCGGATCTGAAAGATTTGCTTCCAATGTGTCATAATTTAAATAGAATTTCACTTCATCTCTCGAAGCGGATTTTGCACACAAATTGTACTTGTTTTCATTTCTTGTTTTCTTTCTAATGGTACACTAGTACATATTATTGTTTCAAACTTTTTTCCGCTCACCACCTTTGGGCTCTGATTGTAGATAAACTACTCCACGGTTGTATTATTCCAAATACAATACAATGTTATTCTTTAAATAAATATATTTTTGTCTCACTCCCGCTCTCTTTCCATTTCTCCAGCTCTCTCTCTGTTGTTTTATAATTACAGTTAAAAACCACAGGGTATGTTTTATAAATGAAATCTTTCCACTGCTATCAAAACATGTAAAAATAATATTTAAAAAATCAGTTTGGTTCCATTTCTGATTCATACAAAACAGTACGTTGCACCCGTCATTCTGCTTTCTACCACACCCACTAAGCCTGTACCCCAAGGGTTTGCAGTAAAACTAAACATGCACGCAAAGCTCAATATATGAATGTATTTATGCATGTATACACATACGTACATATACACGTCTAAAACGCTATCATATTTACATATAAATATACTTAAATATATGTGTGCATATATATATATATATACATAATATACATGTGTGTGAGTGTGAGTGTGTGTGCATGTATGTATGTATGTATCATATCATGTCATATCACATCGTTATTCTGTATATATTTTCTTAAATGACATCGACTCTTTAGAATTTTATACCTGCTTATATTGTCCCTCCCACCAATTTCTAAACCCAGAGAACGTGAAAGGAAACCAGCTCTCATCAAACTACTATTTACTGTCAGTTTCTAATTAATGTATAACGAGAAGATATTAAGCTTTGGGCCATATCTTATTTAATATTGGTTTGAAACACAAAAAATTATGTTTTGGGAAAAATGCAACGTACTCATACGCGCGCGCGCGCACGTGGTTGTGTGCGTGTGTATATATATATTTACATTTAGTATATATATATATTTACATTTAGTTATATATATATATATATATATATATATATATATATATATATATATATACATATATTTACATTTAGTTTATATATATATATATATATATATATATATATATATATACACACACACACACACACATATATATATATATATATATATATATATATATATATATATATATATTGAGTATATATAAAAATACATATAAATATATTCGTATATATATGGGAGAATTTACGAAAAAACAACAGACGAGGACAGGTGGTGTAAACAACAAAGGGATGTATTAGTTTAACGCTTGGGAATAGAGAAAGTCTTTAACGTTTCGAGCTACGCTCTTCAATAGAAAGAATACGGAGAAAACAAGGAGAAAAACACGGAGAAAAAAAATTGAATGTTTTGGTCAGCGATCTATCATGGCGACACGCACACACACACATATATATGCTGTATATATATATATATATATATATATATATATATATATATATATACATATATAGATATATATATATATATATATATATATATATATATATGTATACAGTATATATGTATGTATACACACGCATACACACATGCATATATATATATATATATATATATATATATATATATATATATATATATATATATATATACTTTATTTAAAAGCAGCAGAAATATTTTAAAAAACTGTTACTCTGAGTTTCACGTTCCCGTTCATCGGACAGTTTTGTTAGAAATGGGTTAGGGTTTATTACTCTACCTCCGGTATATATACATATATATATATATATATATATATATACATGCATACATATATATAGATTTACATATGTGCGTGCCATAGAGGTAGCAAGTCGATGTACTAAATAAGCTTAGGATATATGTGCAAGTATATAGATGTGTAGTTCCATGATACAGACATGGACGCATGGATTGGCTACCAGAATCTTTTGGGAGTGTTCCTCACGTGTACACCCTGGAAATATTAATCACAATGAAGATAGCTGCAATATTTAAGCTATGAATAAATGTCGAACGATTCGTACCTACTAGGAAGAGAGGGCTTTATAAAATCAAAGCCTTTCCTCGTTATTAAAAGGATATCCCAAAGGGTCTCGTTCTCTGTTCATTTTATGTCTGTAATACTTTAATCAACTTGTTAAACTTCGCTGGACACTAGTATAAATGACGGTGTAGGACAACTGCAACTGTCATTTTACGTACATATGATAAACCTAGAGATGATAAACAAATGTTGTAGATGATAAACAAATAGAATCACTTTGCTATATTACATGGATTTAACAGGGAAAATTATAGGAGACACGGATTAGAAAATGCACCAAGGCAATCTAAAAAGAGAGTGATATATTTTAAAATACTGATATCATGCAAGAAATAAGTGACAGAATTTAATGCGCAGAGTTTAATGCGCAGAAATGTCTATTGTACAATAGACACAGAGTACAATAGACACAGAGTACAATAGCCACAGAGTACGATAGACGCAGACTACGATATACATAGAGTACAATAGACACAGAGTACAATACACATAAAAATGTTAGGAAAGTGTATTGACGCATTAGATTAATACTTAAAATGTAGCTAAATATAAAACGTAGAATAATAGGCTTTCAATACTCAACGTAGTAAGTTATAGTAGTATTGCTCTAAACTGTGTGTTAACTAAATTAACAAGACTAAGTAAAAGAGAGAAAAAGTTATTGTATTTAGACTACAACGCCCTCAATTCTACACAGAATTCTACAATTGTCACGAATAGAGCGAGTCATGGATGCTACATAAATTTAAAGGCTATTATAAAATATCAACAGAAGGATTTAAAAATAACAAGGAAATATTAAAATAACAAAAACAAAGTTTTAAGTGTCAAATAACTGTAGGGAGAACAGAATTAACTAACGACAGAATTTGTCTGCAGACAGAAAAAGAACAGTCCATCTAATCGGAATGTCCACTAGGACCTTTCTCCAGAGACAGTGTACACTTCCTTCTGGCTGCAGAGAAATGTGTAATTAATGTTTATGTAAGCCACCAAATACGGCAGTATCAGAGAACTAGAGCCCCAATTTGTGATTATGTCGATAAGCCTGAAGGTTCAATTCTTGAACCGGGTGGTGCATTGTGTTTTTGATCAAGTCACTTTATTCCACTTTGCTCCAATCAACTTGACTGTAGTGTGTACTAACCGAGTACCAGAGCATCGTCACCCCACCCTCACATCATTTGTCACATCTTGGATGTTGCCCTGTGTCAAGGGCGAAGTATCGAGAGGATATCTATGTTTACTCATGACTACGTAGATATAAAACAGCTAGCAAAAACATGGTATAGTAGTATTGCTCTGAACTATGTGTTAACTAAATTAGCAAGACTGAGTAAAAAAGAGAAGAAGTTATTGCATTTTGACTACAACACCTATAATTTTACTCAGAATTCTATAATTGCCACGAATAGAGCGAGTTAAGGATGATTGTATTTTACCTTGATCACAGTTATCCATATATTTTTATTCATAATGTCTTTTATAAGAAATAATAATTCCACTGAGATATAATTCAGAAAGGTGAATTTCACCGACGCTCAAATATAAGTCTACCTATCAAAAGAAACTTTCGCTATGAGTTTTGCTTGATGTATCATGGTTTATAATGGGAGGTGAATCAATGCCAAAAACTTGTATGGAACAAACAAAAGATCTGATTTTATACTAACTTTTACAATTACTAATATGTGTATGTGCTTGTGTGTGTGTGTGTGTGTGTGTGTGTGTGTGTGTGTGTGTGTGTGTGTGTACGCGCGCACACTGAGATAGAGAGAAGAGAGGAGAATGTGAGGAGCAATAGAAAAAGAAAGATAATATAAAGAGGGTCAATTTCGTAAAAGAGTAGAATCCTAAGAAGCTAGTAATTGTCTGCGTCAGTTACAAAGAATAATTATAATTCAAACCGTGGAGTGTTTCATCCAATGAGAAATGGTGAAATCTAACATTTCGGAATTGTTTAGACGATGTCTAACACGTTCCATAGAATTGTTGTATAACCTAAACTCGTCCCTATCTGAGAATTATGGCTTAAGACTTACCGGTCAAGGACCACCATGGTTTTTTTTTAGCATATCGGGACAATATTGTCCAATGTTTCCTTATCGTTAGAAACTAGGGATTTATCGGTGGTGTGGAATCTTGGTCTGTTATTTCGTTAGCGTGTGTTCATGCTGAAATAAGGCGCTGGGGTTAAGGCGTGAAGAAGACAATCTACATAGGGAGGTAGTGTATTGATTGAAAAAAAAGAGAGAGAAGGGGGAAAGAGGGAGCAGGATGAGCGTCATTAGAGAGAGGGAGACAGACAGAGACAGGAAGAGAGAGAAAGAGAGAGAGAGAGTTACAGACAGTCAGCCGCGTAGATAGATAAGCAATAATGTAGTCTTCCTGCGGCGCAGACACGGCTGGAGACTGCCACGCCCCAGTGTTTGAGTCTCAGTGAGTTATAACTGTGATATTTGCAGAATCCCCATTGAAGTATGCCGCTTCTTGATGACCTCTCTCTCTTTCTCTCTTCTCACTCTCTCACTTTTCTCTTCCTCTCTCACTCACTCTCTCACTTTTCTCTTTCTCTCTCTCTCTCTCTATTTCTCTCCCCCTCTCTCCACGATATCTCATTTAATTTCTCTTTTCTTCCTTTAACATTTTTCTTATTTTCTCTCATCTTTCTCCGTCTTTTTCATTTCTCCCCTCCCGCTCTCTCTCTCTCTCTCTCTCTCTCTCTCTCTCTCTCTCTCTCTCTCTCTCTCTCTCTCTCTGCCTCTCCTTCTTCCCCTCTCTCTCGCTCTCTCACGCACGCGCATATTCTCTTTCTTTCGCCGCATTCATACATTTTATGCATTTTACTTTCGTTTTGAATGCATTTAATTTGTCTGTTTATATTGGCCCTGAAATCATCATCATCATCCTCATCATCAATAATAATAATAATAATAATAATAATAATAATAATGTTATTATTATTATTATTATTATTATTATTATTATTATTATTATTATTACCTTTTATATTTTTATTATTACTTCTCCCACTACTACTCTAACTGCTCTTATGCTATATTGTGTGTAAATACATAAGCCACATCAGCAGAGAACAACTTACACACATATTCACACATACACGCACACACACTCACACACAACATAAACAGCGTTACCAACAACAACAACACCCTGCGCTGAAACCAGACCACGCCTCTGTCTTTTGTCGATCTACACCCGACCCAACGACCATCTCTCCGCGGGGAGGTAGAGGAACCACGTAAAAAGAAAAAAAGAAACATAGACTAAAGGCAAAATACCATGATTTAATAAAGGTGACGAAAAGAAAGAAAGAAAGAAAGAAAGAAAAAATATCGACATGATCAAATCCTAAAGCCAACGAAATCTACCTCTGTCTTATATGAAAAAACAATGCAAAACCGGTGTAACTTACATCCTTGGTGCTTGGAAAACAAGATCTTCAGATAAATGAAGTTATGGACCACCATAGAATTTATGTTTCTCGGCGGACGCTGTATATAATATATGTATCTGTGTGTATATATACACATACATACATACATACTATATATATGCGTGTGTGTGTACCTGTAAACATACATGCATACATACTATATATTTATTTCCTTATTGCCCGCAGGGGACTAAACATAGAGGGGATAAACAAGGACAGACAAAGAGATTAAATCGATTGATTACATCGACCCCAGTGCGTAACTGGTACTTATTTAATCGACCCCGAAAGGATTAAAGCAAAGTCCACCTCGGCGGAATTTGAACTCAGAACGTAACGGCAGCCGAAATACCGGTCAGCATTTCACCCAGCGTGCTAACGATTCTGCCAGCTCGCCGTCCTCATACATACTATATACACACACACACACACACACATATATATATATATATATATATATATATATATATATATATATATATATATATATATACATATATATATATATATATATATATATATATATATATATATATATATATATATATATATATATATATATATACCTCAGCATATATATATATATATATATATATATATATATATATATATGTTAATTCTCTAAATATATATATATATATATATATATATATATATATATATATATATATATATATATATATATATATATATGTTCAAAAACGGAAAAAGACAAAAAAACAACAAAGTGAGGACGTGATACAGATTGTGTTACTAGACGCTCGGGAAAGGAAAGAAAGAGAATTTGACGTTTCGAGCGGAGCTCTTCGTCGGAAACAAAGAAAGTCCAAAGAAGGGAAAAACGGAGGAAGAAATATATACAGCATATATATAATATATAAATATATATATATATATATATATATATATATATACATAAATATATATATATGAAATTCTTTAATTCATTAATTTTAAAATTAATACGCACACACACATATATGCATACATGAACTATGTAGTTGGAACCATATATATATATATATGGCTCTTATTTAAATTGATATGCACCCAAAATTGTATCACATATATGAACGTCTTTATATTTAAACTAAGTATAAACAACTTTTCAAGTGAGAATTTTGCTACTTTGATAACAGGTACAATAATTTAAACTGAAGACCACGCGAAGCACATAACTTCCTCATGTGTATTTTGGGGGTTTGGGTTTTGTTTGTACTGGAGTATATATTATCTACTCTTTAAAACCACTTTCGGCCAGGGCTCTATTATAGTAAGGGTCTACCTTATCGAAAGTTCTTTAGAGGAAGGAGGTTAGAGGCCGTATTGCTAATACTATCTAAAAGGTGTTTAATGATGAGAGTGAGTGTGGAAAAACTGGTTGTGCACATGTGTAAGTTTTTTTTTATTTTCATTTGTAACTGTTTAAATCTAGGTCCAGGGAAGCATTTACGAAGTCAACTTCAGTGAGGTCTGTAGCTATTGTGATTCTGCGACCTAGATACGTACACACACACGTATGCACGCGCACACACACACACTCACACACACACGTAATTACATACATACATAGATATATGACTACATATACCACACACACAGACACATACATGCATACATAGACATATCCACAGACACACTGGCGTAAATTGAGGGGAAAACTGCTTATTATGATCATTTTGAGGTGGAGTCTTTCGGGTAGCAACAACAACAACCGATTGATCACATTAAGCAGAGAGCGCGTTTGAGAGTTGCAGTTTTGATAACAATAACTATTTAGTAAAATTTTCCGATTACATTAAGCATTTTCCACTGCACGAGGAAATGACCTGACATATGAAGGACATCAAATAATAATAGGGAGGTTGCCATACAAAGTCTTAATATATTCCTTTAAAGAAGAGAAGAGAGGAAGTAGGAGGGAAAATGGCAACAGCTTAATGAGTAAACAATGGCGGAAGAGTTGGAGCGTGCACTGCGACCTGCAGACCCTGGTATGTGGTTGACGAAAACATGAACAACACAGATGAATTAGAGGAGATACAGATATCTAACAGCTCTTCTAATATTTCCACCTCATCCACGTTTCCAATTTTCATATGTATATATGTAAATATGTATGTATGCATGTATGTATGTATGTACGTACGTACGTACGTATGTATGTATGTATTATGTATGTATGTATGTATGTATGTGTCTGTCTCTCTCTCTGTCTATCTATCTATCTCTCTGTCTGTCTATCTATCTATCTGTCTGTCTGTCTGTCTGCCTGTATGTATGTCTATCTATCTATCTATCTATCTATCTCATATATTCACACACGTACTCACGTACGTACCTACATGCACATTACATTTTTTTTTTTTGTTAATAAAAAATAAAGATCTTTACAACAGTGAACGGTGGGTAGGTCGGACCGTGTCTTCTGTAAAGCCGCCAAAGGGCAGTAATAGACCCCTGTAGATAAGGCAGGTGCAGGCTGAGCTGCTTTTTTGTATCCTTATTAAGGTTGTTAGTTCTCTGAAGTATGTGTATATATTTATACACATGCACGCATGTGCACACACACACGCATATATATACAGGATTTTAAATATATATATATATATATATATATATATATATATATAAGTATAAACACATAAGGGTATATGTGTATATGTCTGTATATACGTACGTACACACATGCACTTATATATATGTATGTATTCATGCATGTATATATATATATATATATATATATATATATATATATATATATATATATATATGTATATATAACGTATATATATATATGGGGGGGGTACGTGTGTGTGTATATCTATTTATCTATCTATATCTGTCTATCTATCTATTTATGTGCGTATGTGTGTGTCTCTGTGAGTGTGTGTGCACTCAGACACACCGATTGTCCTGCTATTAGTGGTGTGTGTGTGTGTGTGTGTGTGTGTGTGTGTGTGTGTGTGTGTGTGTGTGTGTGTGTGTGTGTGTGTGTGTGTGTGTGTGTGTGTGTGTGTGTGTGTGTGTGTGTGCCAAACAGGGAGACTTTGAAAGTATAGTTCTGTGGTGATGCGGTTATAACGAGTGTGACCGCAACACTGCTAATTAAGTAGCTTCGCTAATAAATCAGCCTATATAATTTACAACTTCATAAAAGGAGGTTGAAATAAACACTCATATTCAGATATCACTTTTATTCCTTGTTGATTCGGTAAACCATTTTTTTCCAGCACTTTCAGCCATAAACCATATTTTACCAACAAAAGGACGTGTAAAAAATCCCATTATGTATTTTTTCACCAAGAAAAGGTCACAACCGATTTTCAGCACGCATTTAAAGTTATCAATAGGACATTTTTCCCCCTTCAAGCGATATAACTCGAGAAATGATTAAATTACAACTTTTTCCCTAAACAAAGTCGATTATTCAGGTGGTTTATTAGAGTTTTACAAAAATTTAGTTGTAACATTCTTAAAAGAGATTTACAAAAGATTAGCCCCCTAGTTAGTTTGTTAGCAAAATGTTCTGATATTTTTTGATGATATTCAAAGCTCTTTAAAGCGAGCTTGTCAATGGCAATATATAAAAAAGAAAATAAGCTGTTTATAAAATGCTGAGATGTAAAATGTCTTCTTGTCATTGCACATAAAAGTCTTTGATTCAATAGCTCATTGCAGATAATGGAGAAGGTGGTCTGTAATTGTGTGTCGAGACGACGTAAAAATATAAAAGAGCCCGAAAACCAAACTTATTTTCAATGTTTCGATTTCCAGTGGGAGTTATTCATTTCATGTTATTTTCAGCTCCAAGTCATCTCCCTGATAAACAGAAGATGAACAAAAGTATTTCAACTGATACAGTTCTATCTTCTCTCTTTTCTTTTCTTTTCTTTTTATCAAACATAGTTTATCGGGGTCTACGTTATTTAAAATGTTCTTTTCAGTTGCAAATATATACAGATCCATCCATCCATCATGGAAGCATACATACACACACACACATATGTACATACATACACATATATAAATACACACACACACACACACACACAAACACACACACACACTGGCTGAATGACCCGGCGTTGCCCGGGTTACTGCTGTTCTTATTCAGATTAGCAAGCAATAAATATAAAGATATATTCTGATAATCATTTTAAAATATCTATATTTTATTTTAAAATATCCAAATTGTAATGAAAATAGAATTTCGAACTGAAAATCTGTCAATGTTGAAGCTCTTCGGGGTAAACAATATTCATTTGTGTAAATTTTTGTTGGTGGCGAAATGAATAAATTGTTGCTGCTTCCAACTCACGAGCAAGCAATATAGAAGAGTTGACCGTGAGAGAAACATGTAATAGAGAGTTCAAGTCCAACTACCTTGAGGGATTGACCCTGAGATTTTGTAATTGAAATACCAAAACTTATTTTGACTGGAAACTGAAGTGTCTTAAATTCAAATGGAACATCTGTAGGTATGAGAGGAATTTTTGGAATAAAGACATTTTCTCCTTTGTGACTACCTGTTATGATTGTTGCCTCTAGGACAGAGAGCGCCTTGAATATGAACATAATTTTTAGCCCTTAAATTTTTTGGTTGTTACGAATATGTAGCATAAATATCAACCAGGTATTTCTGAAATAGATCATGATACTTTTGTAATTGATTTGATTGTTCTCATCTTAACATCAGTTGGTAAGAATAGAAGTCATTTGACGACACCTTCTTGTCTGTAATTAGCTTTCCTGTTGCAGGTTCAATCCGTGGAATATTGAAATGATACCCATCTTGTCCATTCCACAAAGTAAGAGGATACTGGAGAGCATCATAAGAGGGATGAGTCTCTGAAACACGTTTAAGGCTATTATCTCGAGCACGAATGAGAATATCATGATTTTCATGGGGATCGCCAACCATAAGGATGGCTACTTCATTAGATGTGAGCACATTAAAACAGCATAAAAAATTCTTTACTATAGTTTACTATAGACGTAACAAACGCAGTAACACACACACACACACACACACACACACACTCACAGACAAGTACACACTCATACACATATGTATATGTATGTGTAGATGTATGTGTGTGTGTCTGTCAGTCGTCACAAAAATGTCTGTATACTCACGCACACTTACACTGTCACATGCAAACGCACACACACTCACAGACACATAATACTAAACCACATACGTATATATATATATATATATATATATATATATATATATATATATATATGTGTGTGTGTGTATATGTATATATGTATGTGTAGATATATGTGTGTTTTATTGTCTAAGGCCTAACGTATAAAAATTATCACACATACACTCCGACATGCACCCACATACATATACTAAGATGGTCACACACAGGCATACATTCACACACACCTCAGGCTTATCTCTGTCCCTCTATGTGTTTCTCTCTGTCTTTAGATGTGTGTATGTATGTGTGTGTGTGTGTGTGTGTGTGTGTCAGTCGTCACAAAAATGTTATGTATACTGACACATATATACACCCTAACATACACTCACACAATTTGGTAACATTTGGTTTCCATTCCTGGATGTGTTGTGTTCTTGGGTAAAGCACTTCATTTTACGTTGCTTCAGTCTTCTCAGATAGCAAAAGTGAGTAATCATGCGACGGCCATGCGGTTATCAGCAAGACTCTGCACCATGAAACACACACGGCTCAAGTAACGCAGGAATGGATGGCTGAAAATTTCAATGATCACATAACCCCTAATATTTGGCCTCCTAATTCCCCAGATCTCAACCCATTGGACCTGTGGAGCGTTGTTCTGAGAAAGGTCAATGAACACGCCCATAACACCAAAGATTCTTTGAAAGCCGCCATAGTCAGAGTAATGTCCAAAATAAACCAGGACCACTTGATTCGAACATGGAGACAATTTAGATCTCTCATAGAAGCAGTTACTGAAGCTGAATGTGGTTTTATTGAATAACATTATAGAAAAGAAGATTTATCTTCATCCTCATAGCATTTTTTATTATAAAGTTATTAACTGTTATTTTATGTTTTTTTATAAACATAAATCCGTCCTGAAATATCTTACGCACACTGTATGTGTGTGTGTGTGTGTGTGTGTGTGTGTGTGTGCAATATACATGCACTCAAGAAAGTTTTGAAATGTAGTGGTTTTAGGCGTATACTAGTGTGATAGTAATAAAACGGGCGACGAAACACTTTCTCGACAATGCTCTCCACATGGTAAACAGCATTACTGACATAAACGGCATTACAGATATACTGAAGGAAAAGCTCAAATGGCTCTTCTATGTTATACGATTTTACCATAACTGTGTGGTTTTGGCATTCTGCCCTCACTTCCCAAGCGGCAAACCACATTGTAGAACGACCAACTGGAGGAGGATCACAGGTTACTGTTCGAAAAGGCAGCAAGCAAGACCGGAAAAGATGGAGACTGTTTAACTTTCAGAAGAGAGAGCTGTCAGGGTTGAGCAAGTAAGAATGGGTACGCAAACCACGCACCCCACTCCCAACGCTCGCGCGCAAACACACACCTTTGATCCTTGACATCCCTTGATCATGCACATTTATATATCAGGCAGTGTCTCGAGGAGCCAAAGGTTAGAGTATATTCAAACCCAGAAGGCAATAAACCTCTGAGAGGTCCTCGGTGCATACTAAAAAATAGTAGCTAAGGATAACATCATTTCCCAATGCATACCCACTGTCTATTTTTAATTAAAGTTATTTAACTGAAAAAAAGGAGTAACCTCTCCTGCCATTCTTTACTACAGCTGATCATTATGCAAATGATTTTTCTCTCCTCACTGTAGCTGTAATATTTATTAACCATAGTAAGGTGGCGAGCTGGCAGAATCGTTAGCACGTCGGGAAAAATGCCCAGCGGCATTTCGTCCGTCTTTATGTTTTTAATTCAAATTATTCCTTATGTCGACTTTGACTTTCATCCTTTCGTGGGCGATAAAATAAGTGCCAGTTGAGCACTGGGGTCGATGTAATAGTCTTTTACAGCCTTCTCTGAACTAGCTGACCTTGTATCAAAATTTGAAAATAGGTCATTGTTGGTTTGTGTGAGGATCGGGTCGACAGGTTTCGTTGTTACTTAACGTTTCAGTATGGAAATTAGATCTCAGTTTTGTATAAGTACATGATATTAGTATCAGAACCAATGTTTAATGAGGGGATTTGACTGTGGCTAGACGTGACGTGTGTTTCGCAAGAAGTTACGATGTGCCGATAGACATTTGCATCACAAGTCAAAACATACTAATTCGGTTTCAATCTATTTAGAATTTGGATAATTAAATTGTTCCTCCGGCGAAAAAAGATTTCAGGAAATATATGCCTTACAACACAATATATATATAATTTTGTGTTATGCATGTGGTGTGCGCGCGCTCGCTCACTCGCTCACACGTGTGTGTGTAGGTGGGTGTGAATGCGTTGTGGCTTTGTGTGCGTGTGTGTGTGCACGTGTATGTGCACATGTATTTATTAGTATATATATAGATAGATAGATAGATAGATAGATAGATAGATAGATATACGTGTGTATATATATCTTGATGGTGTATTTTCTCTCTCTATCATCAATCCACCTCTCTCTGTCTCTTTGTATACATATCATATCTTTATCTTAGTCTCTCTCTCCCTCTCTCTCTCTCTCTCTCTCTCTCTCTCTCTCTCTCTCTCTCTCTCCGTTTCCTGTTTTCTTATTTACCTGTCATTTTATTAAATGCTAGTTTAAGCTAGTTCACGTCCGTTTACGCTTTTGTTTACTTCCTGTTTTCTTTTCTTTCTGTTTATCTTCCTTTCCTTCTTTCTTTCTTACTTCATTTCTTTCTCTCTTTCTTCCTCCTCTCACCCTCTCACACACACACATAAATATGCACGTACATTTTGCCAAATTGAGATTTGTGGTGGTTACTTCCGAAACACATTTTCATAACAATTCATAAGATGCAGTTGAAAATACAAGTGTACATACATACATTATATATACGTCTCTGCTTATATATATATATATATATATATATATATATATATATATATATATATATATATGATTTAGAGAAAAGAAACACAATTCTTGAATTCATCCATGAAAATCCACAGTCACATAGAGAAAAATTTAATAAGTAAATACACTAAAAAGACCTATAATAAATATACAAAGTAATAACTATTAAAATAATAAAACGATTACACGTGTTTCATAACCACATTTTCAAATAGAAAATAAAATAAAAATAAAATCGTTTCAAATCGATTCAAAATAAATCTATCGAAAATCAATTCTATTCAAAAATATAACTAATCTTCGGGTCAAAATACAATAATAATAATAATAAAATGAATATATATATATATATATCAACTAACAATAAATAGCAAATGAATTTATATAAAAATACTTATTTTACCAATAAATAAAAGAAAAACATTTAGCAATATTACTGAAAATAAATGCAATACTTATCTTATCGAAGCTTTAGTTTAAACTACATACATTGGGATCACCAATGCTTTACTATCTCCCCTTCTTTCTACCTCTCCTGTCAAACATTTCTTTCCAAACTAATCGCCACGCTTGACCGCTAATCCATAATTTTTTTTTAATTTTCTCTTTGTTTATTTTCTCTTATTCCTTTTTGTTGAAGAGCGTAGGCTCGAAACGTAAAAGACTTTCTCACTTCCCCGAGCGTCAAACTAATACATCTGCTTGTTGTTCATACACCTGTCTTTGTCTTTTGTTTTTCTATAAATTTCAACTATATACTATGTATAAATGTATATATATATATATTCTATTATTCTTTTACTTGTTTCAGTCATTTGACTTCAGCCATGCTGGAGCACCGCCTTGAAGGGTCTTTTAGTCGAAGAAATCGATCCCAGGACTTATCTGTTGTCAAGAGATAGATTGGGGGGGACCCAGACACAAAAACACACATACACATAAATATATATAGTAAATTCTTTAATTTATTAATTTTAAAATGAATACACACACACATGTATATATATATACACGAACCATGAAGTTGGAACCATGTATATATATATATATATATATATATATATATATATGTATGTATGTATGTATGTACATTTAAATTTCTACCAAATATTTGGTAAAATATTGTACCTTTTATCAAAGTAGCAAAATTCTCACTTGAAAAGTTGTTTATACTTTGTTTAAATATAATGACTTTCATATATGTGATACAGTTTTGGGTGCATATCAATTGAAATAAAGAGCCATAACGCAATCCTATATAGGATTGCGTTATGGCTCATTTAGATTGATATATATATATATATATATATATATATATATATATATATATATATATATATATAAACACATATACATATATATGTATATGTATATATCTATCTATATCTATATATATAAACACACATATATAACACACACACACACACATATATATATAAGCATGTATGTATGTATGTATGTATGTATGTATGTATGTATGTATGTATACATATATAGATATGTGTGTGTGTATGTACGTATATACATGTATGCATTGCTCCGTAAAAAGGTTTGAGCATGGAACAAACAACCTTTTCTCGGTCGAAATGTGAGTCTGTGGTGGGGCCGATGGTGTCGGCAGTACAATGGGAGGGGCTGATGGGTGGTCCTAACGATGATAGTGATGATGGTGATGTGTTTTTTCCAGGTTTTATACAACCTCCTAAATTACTACATTTCGTTTTAAATTCCTTATCTCACTGACAAAATGTCTTGAAAATACACAATAAACACCTCAGTTGAAAAAGAAATCAGAATAAATATCTCATGGTAAAAATATACAAATACATCAAATTACCGTGGAACACGTAAACAGTTACATAAAAGAAATGTGACAACTCGTTATTTTTGACCCTCGTTCATTTACGTACATTACAAAATATTTTCTGAAAGTAATTGCTTTCTTCTTAAAAAAAAAAGAAACGCTTAAACGGATTTTTTTCTTTAAACCAGGAAATATTTTAAAGAACGATTACGCTCTCGCTCTCGTTTTCTCTCTCTCTCTCTCTCTCTCTCTCTCTCTCTCTCTCTCTCTCTCTCTCTCTTTCTTTCTTTCTTTCTTCCTTTCTTTCTTTGTATGTATATATATATATATATATATATATATATATATATATATATATATATATATATATATATATATATATATATATATATAAGATATATACATATACATATATATATATATATAGATATAGATATATATATATATATATATATATATATATATATATATATATATATATATATATATATATATATATATATGTCTGCATATATATATAATATATATACATATATATACATATACATACATATATGCATATATATACATATATATATATATGCATATATGTATACACACACACACACACACACACACACACACACATATATATATATATATATATATATATATATATATATATATATATATATATATATATATATATATATATATATATATATATATATATATATATATATATATATATATCGGTATGTATGTATGTATGTATGTATGTATGTATGTATATGTATAATCCTGTTTTCTTCTGTGAAAAAATATAATTTTCTTGCTTTTATTTTCATCCATATTTATTTTTGTTTAGAAGCTTTACCAATTTATTTACACTCTCATAAAGTAAAAAGAGAAAAAAAAACTATGAGGCAAATCGTGTAAGATACACACTTGCATATAAAGATATATGTAGATGAAGAAATATACAAAATAAACAAACGCTAATCAACAACTGTAAAAGAGCATGCCATAGAAGAACACAAGAAGAAATAAGAAATATCTCTTTAAAATATATAAACCACACATCAGGTGTATTCCGTGAATCAAATGCACACTAACTATACAATAGATACGTGCATTATCAAAAAACTTCTTAAAACAGAACTCAAAGTATGTCACACCAAGCCATAAATTGATATTAATACCATCCATCCACCCTTCTTCTCCACACACTACTTCTGGGACGATTTGCGAGTAGAGTTCTCAGACATTAATACAGTACCACAAAAAATATTAAATGTAAAAAAGAGGACACTATACCACAAATATTTTTAAAAAATACTAATGAAAAACAAACACGTGAATAAGCTACTAATTACAACAGTAATTTACAGATTTGATTGTAAATGGAAAATTTATAAAATTCATGACTTCAACTGTTTTATTGATTATACAGGTACGTGACTCTTTCGCTGGTTCACGATGCCCGTACAGCAAGGACTAATTACAGTACAACAATTCATCCAGCAACGAAAACCAAAACGAGATAATAAAACATTAGTGGACAACATGTTCGTATTCTAAAGAATTTCACACAATAAGAAACGGTTAATGATGAAAGCAATTTATGACGATCTGGCAGAAGCGTTAGCATGCCTTGCGAAACGTTTAACGGTTGTCTTTACGTTCTGAGTTCAAATTCTACCGAGGTCGACTTTGCCTTTCACCTTTCGGGGTCGATAAAGTAAGTACTGGGGTCAATCTAATCGACTGACTCCCTCCCCCAAAACTTCGGGCCTTGAGCCTAGAGTAGAAAAGAATATATAGAATGCAGCACAATGCTACAATAAACATTTAGATACCATAAAGGAATAAAATTAATGGTCAAAAATTCAAATTCCAATAAAACTGTCTATACTAATCATAATGGCTTTTCCTACGTTCAGAAGGCATCAATTTACGCCAATATCACTTCATCCTGAAGATGAGACTATGCAGACTGAGACTGGATTGAGGAATTTTAGTATGCCAGTTAAATTGCATAGAACTCAGCTGAAAATATGAAAAGACACCGATAAAAGAAGATAAGCTAAAACTCAGTTTTGTTACCGATATTTGTTTAAAAGAAATGGTATCCCCCATAAACACACACATGCACACACGTTCGCGCACACACCCACTCACGTACGCAGACACATATATAAATGCACTCAAACACACACACATATACACACGCGCACACATATATACACATCTGATCACGCATATATATGTGTGTGTGTATACATATACGCATACATACGTACGCATATATATATATGAATACGTACATAAATATGTGCTTGTGTGTGTATATGCGCGTGTGCGCGTATGTGTAATTCATATTGGTAAAAAAGAGTCCAAACAATGTAATACGGAATTACTGAATCATTGTTCAGCAAATATATTTATGCCAATCGTTTAAACCTCAAATCATTCCGACTAAATCAACGAACGAAAACAATAGCAATTTCTCAAAGCACTAACAATATTTCTAAACTGCTTTTCAAAGATAAATCTTAATTTTCATAAGTATATACATACATACATATATATATATATATATACATATATATATATATATATATATATATATATATATATATATATATATATATATATATATATATATATATATACATGTGTGTGTGTGTGTGTGTGTGTGTGTGTGTAAACATACAGATTTGCAAATATATAGTTATATAGATATCTGTTCTTTGCATACAGATATTATTTTGTTTTTTAAAATTTTCACGTTTTTGTTTCTCTTACATTTTTGTATTTTGTACCTTCCAATTACTGTTTTGCGACATTATGAAACGATTTAAGGGCTATTGAAAGTTATTCAGCTTGTATTCCATTTACGAGCAATTTTCTTACATAATTTAGGCAAAGAAAAAAAATATAATACGAGTCTAAAATTATATTGTTTTTACACAGTATTTGACATTGCACTTATATTGGGTACGCTATTGTCTTTGCATGCATAGCTGATTTGTTACGTATATATATATATATATATATATATATATATATATATATGGGGGGGGGGCTGATTGTGTGTCTGCTTGTGTCGATGTTCGCGTCTGTGTGAACGGTTGCGTTTTAAATGCTTCATTTGCGTTAGTTTTGACACCCACTTCAGATAGATATTTGAGATGACACAAACTTTGAGAATTTCAACTTCATACCAAATTGGCACAACAAAAACAAACGAGTGTTGTCTAAATAATAATTGAAGGTGATG
>NC_142929.1:157840472-157842972 GCF_046866305.1 Octopus bimaculoides | reverse complement strand
TTCCTATTTTGGTCATTTATTCATTTATATTACGTTTGTACAAACATGATGGTTGACTCTAGAGCGTAAGTAACGACTAGCTATAAATATAGCTATGCCTAAGCGAAATATATATATATATATATATATATATATATATATATATATATATATATATGTATATATGTATATGTATGTAAGTATGTATATATGTGTGTGTGTTGCTATATTTCGAAATGGCTTCTGTTTTTTTTTTTTTTTTTGCCAATTAACCATACACTGTATTCCTTCTTCACTTCAACATCATTATTATTCTTATTTTAGGTGTCCTTTGTCTGAAATTTTTCGCCACACATCCTATGACTGCTTCAGTGATTCTCCGCCCCATGTGCCTCCTCCTGTCCTCTTTAGTCCATTCTGTCTCTTGGAAAGAGTTATCATTAGGACGTTTCGGTCATTGTTCTTTTTCCATAGCAGTGGACAGAATGCAACTATTTATATTATACATATATGCATATGTATATACATGAAAAAAACTTGCAAACCCAAACCCAAATACACACACACACACATATGTGTGTGTGTGTGTGTGTGTGTGTGTGTGTGTGTGTGTGTGTGTGTGTGTGTGTGTGTGTGTGTGTGTGTGTGTGTGCGTGTGTGTTTGTGTTTGTGCGTGCGTGTACTGATCACTTCTAAGCATAATCGACTAAAGTGAAAATGCCTCGCTGATGAGATCTAATAGAATCAAAACATGCCTGTTACTCTCAGTGGTTGACGATAAAACAACATTTCCTGTTAATTCGATTGTTTTTATTCTGCTAAAATTTGGGTTAACTGATTTTATTTGAGTTATCTTCCCTCTTTGTTATTCTTTAGATTTTCAACTCCCCTCAGAGCAATTTATAGTCGTCTAATTGCATCGATTATCTTAGTTAATTGAAGTATGTAGAAAACTAGTCTGAGATATTTTCCTCAATATTGTTGTATATACATAAATGTTTAGTATGAAGTACGAATAAAAATATCATAACCATGCTAGTGTTTGCCTTAGAGAACAAGTCATTAGATATCGGTTCACTTAAGCAGCTAATGATTTAATGTTTTCGAAGGAAGAAAATAAAATTATACGGTGTTTTGCACTGAGACAAAAAAAGGAAAGCCACAGTTCGAAGCTGAGAACAACATGCCAGATTTGAGAAGGACATACGTGTCTAGGTATCTACATATATGTATATATATATATATATATATATATATATATATATATATATATATATATATATATATATATATATATGTGTGTGTGTGTGTGTGTGTGTGTGCGTGTGTGTGTGTGTGTGTGTGTGTGTGTGTGTGTGTGTGTATGTATGCATATATATATATATATATATATATACACACATACATACACACACATATATTACGATAACGCCGGTATTTCCTTCGTTTAGTCATAAAACTGCCCAGGCTGAAAAACCGCAGTATGTGGGGATAATCAAAATTCCTCCCTTCTGTTAGATGTTATAGCCGGTCATAGAGTGACCATTGGTTTCGCACTTATAAAACGCTTGCTAGTATAGGCAATTAGTCAGACCCAAATGGCCGAAGACGCATAATCTCTCTACAACTAGAGGAAGAAATACGTTACAGTCAGTTAGTTTTGTAATTAAAAAAAATATTTGTCCGTGCAGGGGTACTGCAGGCGGGGCGGGTTATCTGCCTTACATAGGCTTCGGCTGTGATGATATTCGATGGGGCTGCGACAGGCTTATTAACGAATGGAGATTTCCAAGTTTGTAGTAGGAGGTACCCCTGGGTAGTATGACGCTTAAAAGTAGAAGGAACCCCGTACATAATTAAATGGAAATTCTTTGAACAACCGGAGACTTATATAAATGAGAGCAAACTATGTAGGCTTTGCTTCGCAGAGAGAGAGCATGAAACCTAGAAAAACTCTCTTGACCTGGGGACCTTTTTAAACTCCACGGAAAACGTGTTTAGTCAATGCCCTCATCTAAAACGTTTTCTACTACAAACACTTATATATTCGTTTTAAGTGATGGAAAACGTATTATTTTAAAACACGATTCCAATATCTTAATTAACAACGGGTATACCGCAGAGTCAGAAAACTGCAATATTCGTCTTGAGAATGTCAAACAGCGTACAAGTAGCGGCGGTGGAATTGCTAAATTTATATTTCTCCTTCCTTTAGCATCATCAATAGCAAATATTCACAAGCAACCGCACGCTTAGACAAAATTAGCCTCTACTAATATAGAAACACAATGACTAACAAATCACTTGTGTCGCAAACAGCCGGCAGGTTGGATAAAAATTCGTTATGAGCGAGGCAAGAAGTAATAATTCAGAATGGTGATTTTATCCAGTCACTACTAGACGATTTTTGTCTACTACTAACATATTTCAATGCTTTTCAGCACTATATGTCTATACAACATTCTTTCTCGATATGAATACCAGTCTTCTACAGCATGTACAGAAAATTATACATATCGAC
>NC_142929.1:157825472-157830472 GCF_046866305.1 Octopus bimaculoides | reverse complement strand
GGAAAGGCGATAGAAAAGACTCAAAAGCAGTTTAGACTGTCTTCGAATATCATATTGTGCAAGAGTATTTCCTTGACAAGGGTAGCAAAACAATTGCATCAACCAGTTAACCAAAGTGCTCAAAAATAAGAAGACCAAAAACTAAGTAGATCAACCACTTTCAAGTGAACTCTTCAAGAAGTACTCAATCGTCGAGAAATGGCACCGAATACTTACAACAATTTGACTCCGCTCAAAGTAGTGGAAGTCCATGTAGTTGGATTTTTTTCTAGCGGTATTGCTTAGCCGAATGAAGGGCAATATTTATGGACCTTTGAATGACCCCTTTATCCAAGTTTGAGCCTGAATGTAGAGACGGAGTAAAATATCTTCAGTCTGGAGACTTGAGCCGAACGCTTGCAACATAGCGGACACTGTTAAAGGTGTCTAACGAGTCAGGTGTTGGCGAGATTTCAACTCTGAACATAACGAACCTGAGTAAATATGTTCCTTCCGACGCTTTACCATTTCCACTAATCCACCTCCCTAAACTAGTACGATATTTATTGACTCCAATAACTGGAGTGAATACCATTTGTCCGACTTTGTCCAGCACTTTCTGGTGTTTCTGCCAATTCGCCCTCTTAAAACAAACGAAGTGTTCTAGAAGGATGACAGACTAAGTCAAATCGGATAGGATTGGCACACAGAATGTATAGGGGTGTAACACAATACCGTTCCTAACATCCACTATCATTACGTTACATCATTGCATATGTCTTAGAAGAGATTTACACCTTTATATTCTACTTTTCCTTATCTACAATTTAATACCTTTGTTACAAATCAATAATTACTGACACTCATCCTCCATGTTACTTAGGTATTGCAGTTTCTCTAAATTCCTTTGCATTTATGACTAAATTAACTGTTCAACTGTTCGATGTGGGATGATATCAGAAAATAGGAAAATATCTAATATCATTTCTTTTCTTTCTGTATTCTAAATATTTTTAACAGAAACATTTTAGATCAATCTTCACAACAAATAATAAATTCCAATTGTTTATTTATACTCTGAAGAAGCTGACCCTCCGTGAAAGTTCGAAATGTTGTGCTCTCTCTCTCTCTCTCTCTCCCTCTCTCTCTCTTTCTCTCTCTCACACACACACATACACACACACACACACACACACTTTCTCTTTCCATTTCTCTCTCTCTCTTTTTATCCATTTGCTCTCTCTCTCTCATTCTCTCTCACTACTTTTTAATCTATTTTTCTATTCCTCTCTCCCTATCTCTTTCTCTCTTCCTCGACCTTGTCAGAGAGTTTTAGTCATTTGTGAAGCTGTTTTGTTTCGAAGTAATTCTATTGACATTACATATGCAAAACTATTGAAACAACTACTGCACATCACGCAACTACCGATTGCATTGACACCTTGTAATAAACATAGGTATATGTACATCGCCTGAAACTTTGCAAGCTGCCTATCAATTAATTGCAATATATTTATGTACATAATTGAGGAGAATGCGTAACACCAGCGAGCAAGTTTATAAAATTGTGTCTGCGATAAGCAGGTGTATTAATGCAAAGAGAAACTGGATAAAGGCACTGTTTTGTTAAATGGCTAACAAGAGAGAAACTAGCACCAACACAGACTAACAGTCGACTTGCAGGCTTTGCATAATCAACACGCGATGTCAACATTTCTTCTCCTGTCGCTTTCTTTTGAAAATATTATTGAGTTTGGCTGCTCTCACCAGCACACCAATAGTCTGACATTGCTAGCAGAGAAAAAGTATAATAGAATGACAAGGGGAGTTGTTGGAAGAGAGGAAGTTCATTACATGTAGTTAATTGTTCGTGTTCGACTGGATGTGGTGTGAGGTCAATTTGGTCACTGTCAGTCACACCATAGTTCGCACCTACTGTTCAGCGAATATTCCACCGTTTTTCATATATGACACCATTCCAATCGTTCATTCACCGTTATCCCATATTTTATCCAGTGACTTGTCGAAGCGGGGAATGTTTTAGTAATCGTATTACGCCATGCCGGAGACTTGCGTATATTTCTAGATGACCTGATGATTATTATACATCGTTATTAATAGATACATCTCGCTAGGAGCCAGTCACAGATCCACTGGCGACTAATAGATTACATCGTACCACACCAACAGAACTAGTTTGGCCAAAGTTACAAACTTATTACGACTTTATCTAATTAACGTTTCTATTGAGGTTTGTAAGTGTGAAAAGAAGAAAAAAAGAAAGTTACACTATGAAATAAAACCATGGATTGTATTTCATTTATCTTAAATTGTAAACGGTATTCATAAATATCTGTCTCTACCTAATATACCCCAGTGGTATATAAGTCGTATATATATATATGTATATATATACATATATATATATATGTGTGTGTGTGTGTGTGTGTGTGTGTGTGTGTGTGTGTGTGTGTGTGTGTGTGTATGTATATATGTATACAGGCGGTAGTGTAGCTGTGTGGTAAGAAGCGTGCTTTCCAAAACCACATGGTTCCGGCTTCAGTCACACTGCGTGGCACCTTGACCAAGTGCTTTCTACTATAGCATCTGGTCGACCAAATCCTTGTCAGTGGATTTGGTAGATGGAAACTGAAAGAAGCCCGTCGTACATGTGTGTTTGTGTGTGTGTGTGTGTGTGTGTGTGTGTGTGTGTGTGTGTGTGTGTGTGTGTGTGTGTGTGTGTGTGTGTGTGTGTGTCTTCGTGTCTGTACTTGTCTCCTATCACTGCTTTACAACCGGTGCTGCTGTGTTTACATCCGCGTAACTTAAAGATTCGGCAAACGAGATCAACAGAATAAGTACCATAGTTAGAAAAAATACTGGGTCAATTCATTCGACTAAAGTTTTTTTTAAGGCGGTGCCCCAGCATGGCCGTAGTTTAATGAGTGAAACACATAAGAAATAAAGAAATATATGTGTGTATAGATAGATAGATAGATAGATAGATAGATAGATAGATAGATAGATAGTATAGAATACAATTATAATTAAGGGCATTGAAGAGACCATGCCTATACTGAAAGTAGACGCTAAATCGTCAAACCGCTTAGAATTATCACTTTTATAGTACACAACATGTTGAAATGACTTGCTGATGAAGAAAAGTTATTAGACTAATCCAGGAATTGATCAATCCAAGGCTATCTCTTTTATGAATTTCTGTGAGCCAACTCTCTCGATTTCAACACGTTGTGTACTATAAAAGTGATAGTTTTAAGTGGTTTGACGATTTAACGTCTACTTTCTGCAATGATCTCTTCTGTGTGCCAATCTCTTCTATGCCCTTAAGTATAATTGTATTTAATACTATTATAAATCTCTACATATGAATTCACCTTAATAGGTCTATACGCTGACCACGGATAAAATCTTTAATGATTTTATCCTTTATATATATCGTTGGCGATTTTTGTTCTCCCTCTTCCCTTCTTTGGACTTTTTCTATATTTCTCATGAAGAGCTCCGCTCGAAACGTGAAATCCTCTTTCTTTTCTTTCTTTTCCTGAGTGTCCAATAACACTGTACTTATTCCACGTCTTCGCGTTGTTGTTTTTTCTTGCTTGTTCATGTTTGGATTGACTATATATATATATATATATATATATATATATATATATATATAGAAACAAAAATGCAATAGAGGACAATAAAACATTCGGACAGGTAGACGATACAAAGGCGGACAAGAGAAACAACAATTAGAAGGACAGGGGAAAAAAAGACGGGTCATTCGTGGCCTTCTTTCCTCAGTCAAGTACCAGAAATCACGACCGTTTCGGGCAGTTACACTTGAGATGGTTCGATCTGGTTCCCCCCCCCCCCAAAAAAAAAAGTCTAAGCTAAGAGCATTAGACCCCTTTGTAAGAAAGCTAGCGAATGTGTACGGCAACAAAGACAAAAAACGGAGAACATGGTACACAAAAAGACAAAAAACGGAAAACATGGTACACAATTACGAATACAAACAACAAGAAAATAACAACAGGTGTCTTTCGACTGAGAATGAATCAAATAGAGCTGACATGTATGAAGTGAAAGCCTAAAGGCAGGAACATAGAAGATGGACATAAGAGGTGTTGGCGGTCGGCAGTCAGGTCAAGAAAGAAAGATCATGGCTGGCCGGACACCGATCACGTGGAAGGAGGAGAGATGGGTAGGGGGCAGTGGGATTGAAGGATTAGAAAAAAATCAGAGACAACGAGAAAGGTACAGGGGAGATAAACGAGAGGGAAATAGTGGGAGTTAAAGAAAGAGATGGCCAAGAAATGTGAGAGAGAGGAGGAGCGAGAAAAAGAAAACGGAAGAAAGTAAGAGGGGAACTGAAAGATAGAGTAAGAGTCGTACAAAATTTAAATACATACCTACTATAAGGTGAGCACAAGTGTGTACGTACGCCGCTATATGTATATATAAATATAAAAATGGAACAAAAATGTAATAGAGGACAATAAAACATTCGGACAGGTAGACGATGCAAAGGCGGGCAAAAGTAACAACATTTGGTGGGAGAATTATATTTGATTCAAACAAACTGAGAGTTTAACTGGTACTTCATTGATCTCAGAGAGATTGAAGTCAAAATAATACCCAACAGTATATGAATTCCGATTGACAGGAACTTAATATATTTACTTCCAGCTTCGGCACAATGCCACAAATTGTTGAAGAAAATAGTTGATTAAATAGTTCCTAATAGTACTTATAATATCGGTTTCAAATTTTGGCACAAGGCCAGCAAGACTGTAGTGGGAGGGGTACTTATTTTATCGGCCCCGAAAGGATGAAAGACGAAGTCGATTTCGTCGGAATTTGAACTCAGAACGTAAAGACAGACGAAATTCCGCTAGGTATTTTGCCCGGCATGCTAACGTCTTTCCAGCTCGCCGCCATACTATTACGTATTATATGAGCCCCAAAAAGTCCACAGTGGATATTTGACTTCAAAGGTTACACTTTTTTGG
>NC_142929.1:157812972-157820472 GCF_046866305.1 Octopus bimaculoides | reverse complement strand
ATCCTATTGTGGGTGAGAGGAAAGCTTGGAAATGAGGTGGTATAAGCGAATTCGAGTGTGAGGTAGAATGGAAAGCCAAAGGAATGCGGAGGATGTAATAAAAGTAGTGTAAGTGTATGGGAGTGAGTGGCTGTTACATGGAAGAGAACAAAAAAAGAGAGAGAGAAAGGGTAGGAGTTCGGGAAGAAAAGAGAAGAGAGAAAACAATGAGAAAAATTGGAGAAAGCATAACTGCAATACAACACTTGTGCAAAAAAAACTTAAGGGAAAAGAAAATTTGTGTGGCATGTTGAGGATTGTGAAATGTGTAAACGGAAGAGAAAAAAAACGTGAAAAATGAACAAGAGAATCGAAAAAGAGAGGAAAAGTGCGAGGTTAGAGAGAGGATAAAAGTTAGAGCAAAATAATAGAAAATTCTTTAAAAACACGAAAAAATTTAAGTACAATACTGATGTAACAAAAAGTTTTTTCTAAGAAAACGATTAATAGGTGGCGTTTATAAAAATAATTACAATTGTTAACTCTAATTCATGATTCGTTATGCATTGATGACTCACTTGGAATAACTTATGGAAAAAAATGACCTCTTGTGCTGTATTTGGACTTGCGATAAACCTAAAGAAAACTAAGGCGATCTTTACACCTGCCTCAAGTAAGCTGTGTATGAAAAACAATTATGCTTGTTCGCATAACTGGACTTTCTCGGTGTGGAATTTTGCTTTATAAAAATATCCTTTCGTCGGATTGAATTATTCATGTTATCAATTCTGATGATTTTAAGCTTCTGAAATAATTATTTTACAATGAATTAGTTCCCCATGAGAATTTTTAGCACAAAACAAAAGTATTTCGTGGTGTCACAAAAAGCCCTTAAATATTTCAATGCTGGTAGTGATAACTCGACCATTTTACAATGGAAAATAACGAACGGGGGTCTGCAATCAGTAAATAATGGTGGAAATTTGAAAACAAAAGCAAATTGCAAATTAAACAATGAAAGTAAGTCATTGTAAAGTTTAAAAATTAAATAGGAATAAATAAGAGAAAAATAATCTAAAAAGAATTAAGGAAGACAAAAATAAAGAAAAGATAGAAAGAGATAATGAATTAATGATCAAAAGAAAGAAAGATAGATAGGGATGGAGACTGAGACAGAGAGAGTGAGACAGACGGACAGGCAGACAGAGACAGAAAGACAGAGGAGGGGGAGAGGGAGAGAGAAATATAGAAATAGAAAGAAAGAAAGAAAGAAAGAAAGAAAGAAAGAAAGAAAGAAAGAAAGAAAGAAAGAAAGAAAGAAAGAAATAAAGAAAGAAAGAAAGAAGGGAGGAAGGAAATACATAAATTATCGGAAGAATGAACAATAGGAAATAGAAGAAAATAGATGAAAAAAAGGTGTACGAAGAAAATAATGAATAGCAAAAAACAAAAACGGAAGAAAAAATATTAAACGAATAAGAAAAAAGCGAAGAAAAGAAGAAAAAGGAAAGGATAAACGAAAGAGAGAAAACATGAAGGAACGAAAGAAAGAACAAAAATCAGTGATAGAAAGAATAAACGATATAAAGAGGAAAAAGTTCTGCAAAAGAAAAAAAAACATAAAAGAAAAACAGCGAAAGAACATATGGAAGGAAAAGAGCAGAACAACGTTTGAAGAATCAGGTAAAGAATTTTTTTGCAGAGTGGATAAAGCCAAGTATCTCTCCTGCCCCTCCAAACATCGAAAAAAAATTTCCAGGTGGGCTACACAGACAAGCTGGCTGCTCGCCTTCATTTCTGAGATTGCGATAAAAGCTGAGATGGAAGTAACAACAATTGTTCCACACACAAACTAATAGCTAAAACATTGACGACAAAAAAACGCTTCTGTACGACACTACTGATAAGTATGTATATATGCATATATATATATATACATATATATATATATATATATATATATATATATATATATATATATATATATATATATATATATATATATATATATATATATATATATGTATGTATGTATATGTATATATATACATACATGTAAACATGAATACTTGCATATATATATATATATATATATATATATATATATATATATATATATATATATATATATATATATATATATACATACATATATATATATATATGTAAATGTGTATACCTACATATAATACATGCATGCATAAACGTATACTGGAATATACATGTGTGCACACACACACACACTCATATATATATGTATATATATAATTTGTATAGTATACATGTTATTTATTATACATATAAAATGTAAATACATATAATATATGTATTATATGTAGTTTATATATATATATATACGACTTTATATACATACATGCATATACAAGTATATACACATATATGCACAGATACAAATGTATGTGTATTTATATCTATGCATATGTGCATAATTGCAAATAAATATAGACATGTGTGTGTGTGTTTGTCTGTGTGTGTGTGTGTGTGTGTGTGTGTGTGTGTGTGTGTGTGTGTGTGTGTGTGTGTACATATAAATATTTATACACATGCATGCATACATAAACACATACGCATACTTCAAAAACTGAAATAACGAAATAATACCTTCAGTAATGATAAACACATTTGTAAGGCAGAAAATAACCAAAATATGAAGCAGAATATAAGTTTTATCAGTGAATAAGCAAAGCTTTTTCCATATCGCTCCATTTGCTTATATATGTGTAGAAACCATTCCCAAGTGGTCTGTAGAGCAATTGAGTCGATTTTTTCTTTTTTTTTTTAAAAAAAAAACAAAGCCTAAACCCATTACCTCACTCACTACACCATATATGATGATGATGATGATGATGATGATGATGATGATGATTACCATTATTATTATTATTGCTAACATCATCATCATCATCATCATCATCATCATTATTATCATTATTATTATTTCTTTTTATCACAGGTTTCGTTGGAACTCCTCGAGTCTTGCATGCGTAGCGGGCTTGCTACCTTCAGCCTACGCTACCACGCTATCTGTTATTTTCAACTATCTAATACTCTCCTGATTATTCTGGCCGTGCCAAGGAGGCAAACATTTGGTAACAGTTCAACTGGGCACTCTGTTTCAATTTCTTGATATTAGTCTTGATGCTTTCTGATACTGTTCCCAAAGACCCAGCAATAATTGGCACTATCTTCACCTTCATTTTCCATAGCAGAGCTATTTTGTATTTCGTATTTAAGAGGGTTGAATTTATCTATTTTTCACCTTTCTTCTTGACTATTCGTGGGTGAAAGGGCATGCAACTATTATTATTATGATTATTATTATTATTATTATTATTTTATGTTTGACTTTTGTTTTGCATTTGTACAAGTTGGATCCAAGTCTCACCCAGAGACCTCAAGAGACAACAAGTTAGAAGTTCATGTAGGTGTTATGCCTAGGGTACCATATATTTGGATTTGTACAGTTTTGTTCAAGTGAATGTTTAAGAAACCATAAGAAAATTATGTGTTTGCTTTAAAATTTGAGATCACATAGACAGTATTTTACGTAGGATATGGGCAATTCCCATGAGCACTATCTTTTGAACTTCAGCCATTTTGGGGTTTCCTGGAATCTGATCTAGGTAGTAATCAGCCCGTTTCGCTGTCATTCCCAGGGCACCTATGACAATAGGTATTGTTTTCGTCTTCAGATTCCACATTTTGCTAATTTCTATTTCAAGATCTTTATATTTGCTCAGTTTTTTGGTAGGTCTTGACAGATACGTTTATATCGATTGGGACAGTCATATCAATGAGGAGGCATGATTTTTGTCTGAAGTCTTTCAGTATGATGTCTGGCCTATTTGCATCTATCTTTCTGTCAGTTTGAATGGTGAAGTTCCAGAGGAGTGCAATGTGATCATTTTCAAGTACTGGGGGTGGTTTGTGTTCCCACCAGTTTTTATCATGGGGCAAGTCAAGGTTTTTGCATATTACCCAGTGAATATATTGTGCAGCTCTATCATGCCTGTTGAGATACTCTGTAGGCGCAAGCAGACTGCTCATGGAGACAACATGATCGATGGTCTCATTTTGTTGTTGGCATATACGACATAATGGGGAGCTGCCGTTCTTTAATATGTTGGCCTGGTAGTTCTTTGTAGGTAGGCATTGATCTTGGGCTGCTATGATAAACCCCTCTGTTTCTGATTTCAAGCCAGAGGCCATTAACCATTGATGGGTAAGGGCTTTGTCAATATCTGCATTATTCGCTCTCTTTTGGGTATTTGCCGTTGAGAGGTTTTCCATGCCATTTTTCAGTCATAATAGCTAAGGCAGCAATTTTAGCACGGGTTTTCAAGCGCTTAGCTTTTTCTGCAGGTGTTTCTAGTTCGTCTAATTCTTGAATTTGTTGCAATTAGAATTCACTTAGATATTCCTTTGCCTGTTTTGTTACTGAGTAAGATGCTTTCTTGCTTTCATATTTTAAGACAAGTTTTAGCATCCAGTCCTCAGAGTTTTTCAGATAGGTGTCTAGGCCAATTGTGGCTACCTTCATTGATAATGCCAGCTGTAAAAGTCCTCGGCCTCCTTCTTTTCTTGGCAGATAAAGACGTTCTATATCTGCCTTAGGGTGGTGCATTCTATGCATTGTCAACAGTTTTATTATTATTATTATTATTATTATTATTATTATTATTATTATTATTATTATTATTATTATTATTATTATTATTATTATTATTATTATTATTATTATTATTATTATCATCATCATCATTATTGAGTGAGAGAGCAGTGCATGCCATCAAAGTGACACTGGGGTAAAATATACGAAGCCCAATATACTAATCTCGACGACCCGTCTGATAAGGGTACATCAGGCACATGCATCACAACCATATGTGCACGACATGGTGATCTCATATCAAGATAAACAGCGCATGACTGTGCAGGTGGAACCCAGTTAGAATTTTCTTCAGCCCATCCCGCTCAAAATGTCCCTGAATAAGGGTCGTTTAAGGACGTTGAATGGAGTACCCACGTTTCCAGAGGTGAATTATTCAAACCCCAAAGAGTTCTTTTCAACACATGGCTACGATGCTCCCTCACTACCTCTGCTCGTGATCAGAGATGCACATATCGTCAACTAAGGAACTCTTCGAAACGCTTAGTTTTAGAATGGTGGCAGCTGATGAAGGAAATGTTCTCTATGTGGCCTGTGTGTTTTCTGTACTCCGTTTATCATTTTGTCCACGTTTTGTTGCTATGTCCTGTACCCAGATATGCATCTATATATACATGTAGATGTAGGTATGTACATACATGTACGTATATACGCATATACTCATATATTATTTGTATTATATATATATATATATATATATATATATATATATATATATATATATAATCATGATGTTAGTTCTATATTAAGCTTGTTGAAGAAGATGCATGGAGGAAGGGACAAAATATAATCAAATGCCTGAGTCCCACCCACACAACAGCAATAAGTAGGTGTAAATGGCATCAGGTTTCGCTGTCTGATAGAGTCAGTTCTCTCATGTGTTTCGTTATCTTTAGAGAAACTTCTTCATTTTTTAACGATTTTTTTTTAATATGAAAGGTGTTTCTTCACAGTTATCTTGTTGTTCTTTTGTTTATTGTAAGATGGTCGGTTGGTTGATATATATATACCAAGAGATAGGAATAGTATGAATCACGGTGGAGGTCTGGTGGCATTCAAGAAGTTTACGTATGTTATGTTGTTTCACGTATCTATGTTTAATAGTTGTGTCTGTATGTATCTACGTAAAGATGCGAATGTTTGAGTGTTTCATTTTAAACTTTTCTTCGTTTCAGGAATGCAATAAAAATACTCACTTCATATTTTCCATCATGTATACATCCAAAGTATTATGAATATGTATCGATATATATATATACATACACAAACACATACAAGCATACATACGTGCATATATGTGTGTGTGTCTGTCTGTATGTGTGCATATATAAACTTAGGTATACGTATATACATACATCTATGCGTATGTGTGTGTAATGTGTATAAACTTTATATACATATATATATATATGTGAGTGTGTGTGTGTGTGTGTGTGTGTGAGTGTGTGTGTGTGTGTGTGTGTGTGTGTGTGTGTGTGTGTGTGTGTGTGTGTATGTATACACACACACACAAAGTCAACCGTGCTGCTTTAAATGAAGTGTTTTTGCTCAAAAACACAACCCATCGCCCGGTCCAGGAATCGAGACCACAATCTTATAATCATGAGTGCAACATCCTAACCACTGAACCACGCTACTTTATATGTGTATTTGTGTATGCGTGCATGTGTGTGTGTGTGTGCGTGTGCGCGTATGTGCGTGCATGTGTGTGTGTGTGTGTGTGTGTTTGTGTGTGTGTGTGTTTGTGTTTGTGTGTGTGTGCGTGCGTGCGTGTGTTTGTGTTTGTGTGTGTGTGCGTGCATATAGTTAGATCGGCAGACAGATATTATCATTATTGTCATTACTATTATTGCACAATAATATAGAAAAGTTAACATCAATACCTACAATGATATCGTTGAATGGGTAGAAAGCAGAACTAAGATCATGTTTAGATAATATTTACCGACACGCGAAACATCCATCACCCTAAAAAAACATAGGGAGAATTTTACACCAGACCGAAAATGCTGACCGAAAATGCTGACCGAAAATGCTGACCGAAAAGTATGATTAGCAGGTTTATGTCTTGTATATGGAAGACTACTAACTTCGAATAATCAAAAGCGATATATTGGTTGATTTAATAGCACCAAGATTATAACAGATTTTATTTGATAACATCCGATAATAAGGACCGCTAAAATTCAAACCCTCTCTTAGTCAAGCTACTGAAATTTGGTAAGAAACTCAATGCCACTTGTAGAAACGATGTCCAAGTAATTATGCATGCCAGCCAGGAAATCTCTATCTTTCGTTAACGAATCTGGACAATGAAGAACATGAATAACCAATTTGTTTTTGCTACAGGATGTCCCAAAAGTCACTGGTAGGTTTCAATTTTTAATAACTTCCTTAACTTTACAAATAAATGCATAAAATTTTGATACAATATAAAGGACATAATGAAAATAAATACGCATAAATCAAATTTTGCAACACCACTGCATCACATATGAAAAATGACATCGTTTAAATGGCAGCCATTTTCGGCTTCGCACGCCCATGCTCTTTCCAAAACTTGCACCGTAACACCCACAAGAGTTTCAGATCCTACTTCGCCGATTTCTCTATTGATGTTCTCCTTCAGTTGCACCAGGGTCTCCGGTTTGTTCATGGAAATCCTCTCTTTTAGATATCCTTACAAGAAAAATCCAGGCTAGTGAAGTCTGGGGAACCTGAAGGCCAGTTGCCATTGCCATAGCGGGAGTTTATTCTCTCTCCAAAGCACTACAGTATCAACTGCATTGTTTCTCTTGAACTTTGAGCTGTTGCCCCATCTTGTTGGAACC
>NC_142929.1:157797972-157805472 GCF_046866305.1 Octopus bimaculoides | reverse complement strand
ACATATATATGTGTGCATTTATATATATATGTGTGTGTGTTTTCGTACGCATGTGTATGTGCATATGCATGTGTATGTTTGAGTGTGTATGTTATGTATGTATATATGTATACGTACAATATATATATATATATACATATATATATATATATACATATATATATATATATATATATATATATATATATATATATATATATATATATATATATATATATATATATATATATATATATATATATATATATATATATATATATATATATATATATATAGGTAGAATTCTGTACTTTTCAATTTACGCATTGACACCTCAATAACGTGAACTATATGAGTTTGATTGAATATTGCTGTTAAGTTAAAACTTTCAATTAGCTTTACTGTTATATATATGTATGTATATATATATATGTATATATAAATATATGTGTGTGTGTGTGTGTGTGTGTGTGTGTGTATGTGTGTGTGTGTGTGTGTATATATACGTACATACATATATATATATATCTGTGAAATGTTCATTAAATGTATTATTGTTCAAGTGTGTGTATGCGTGAGCGCGCGTTTGTGTGTGAATATGTTGGATATGAGAAAGGTAGACAACGGAGAGTTGGTGAGACAAAAACATTAGAAAGCAAACGAAAACAAATGAGCACTCAGAAATAACTTGAAGGAAAGAAAGAGAGAAAGAAAACAAATGTAAATTAAACAAAATACAAAATGAAAAAGCAAAAAAAAATAACAAAAAAATGGAAAAAGGAAGATGAGACGGGGAAGGTAACGAATGAGAAAAAGTGAAGAATTAAGATGTGAATCAAATAACATTTTGCCAGTTATGATAAAGGTCAATCAATGCTAAGTGGTCAGATTGTTGAAAATATTTTCAGCCTTTCATGTAATGTTAGATAAGTTGCCGGCTGTAAAATGGCGGAGTCAGCGAATGAGGGGAGAAAATGAGGCATTTACATACAGCAGCCAGCATCAAACGATGCACGTGTGTATGTGTATGTGTGTGCGTGCGTGCGTGTGTGTGTGTGTGTGTGTGTGCGTGTGTATGCAAGTAAGTGTGTTTAAGTATACGTAGTACATATATACATATAGATAGATAGATAGATATAACTCTACATATATATATACATATATATATATAAAGATCTGTTTATGCATGTGAATATATATACATATATATGTACATAAATGTATACATATATATTTTATATATATATATATATATGCATAAATATAATATATATATATATAAATATATATAAGCATATATATAAACATATATATATATAAACCTACACATGCATATATACATATGTACACATCCATCGATTTACACACGCACATACGTAAATATGTGTTCGTGTGTCCATGTGTCCGTGTGTGTGTGTGTGTGTGTGTGTGTGTGTTTTAGTGCAAGGTTAGGTTTCCTTTGTCTCAAATATGTACGTAATAGGTGAAAAGCGGCGAATGGAGAATCGAAAATGAGGCATAAATAGAAGTAAACGATTCATAGCTAACAACTTGAATTCTTTTTGTTTTCAGTCTGCCTTCAATAAATCTCAGAGTATATCACTAATCATCGCAAAGATCAAAGAGTTTTTCTTATTAATTTCTCGTTTTCTTGATAATCGAAAAGCAACCAACGAAAGGTATTTCCAGTTTTTGGCAACAACTTCATCAGTAAACTTTGGACAGAAACTGTTAAAAATTTACCAGTAACCCCCTCATCATCATTGCTCTTGCTTTCCCTCTCTTTGACATTCTCTCTCTCTCTCTCTCTCTCTCTCTTTCTCTCTCTCTCTCTCTATCTCTGTATGTCTGTTCCTCTGTCTCTCTCTTTCACTCGCACGCTCTATATATATATATATATATATTATGTTTTAGGTAAAATGCTATAGATACATACATACGTATATACAACACATACTCTCACGCACACACACACACACACACACGCACACGCACACGCACACTAACATATATGCACAAATATATTTATATATTACAAACTTTCTCACATATATTCTATTTGTGTGTGAATATGTGTATGCATGAGTGTGTGTATATGTCTATGTATACATATGTGTGGATAGATAGATAGATAGATAGATAGATAGATAGATAGATAGATAGATAGATAGATAGATAGATAGATAGATAGATAGATAGATGCTCTCTCTCACAGACACACACACATACATATTTATATATATATATATGAAGAAATTCCAGACTCAACCTTCCGCAAAGAAGGGTAATGCTAACCGTTTTCTTTTTCTTAGAAGGGCCGCAAAAGGACCCATACTGGAACACTAGCTGGAAAAGGGGTTTACGGTCACTAATGTTAGACTACAGTGAAACACTGGTTGAAAGATTTGAACCAGCAATCCACACCAAACGCCGAGATCTAATATCAAAGCACGTATTCTTATCTCATGACAACCCCTGCATTTGTTGTAATAAATTACAGAAACAAGAGTGCGTATAACATTTTAGTTACTCTCGTATCTGTGTGCGTGTATACATATATGTGTGTGTGTGTGTGTGTGTGTGTGTGTGTGTGTGTGTGTGTGTGTGTGTGTGTGTGTGTACATACGAGAGAGAAAGAGATGAACAAGATGAATGTTAAGGAATCTAACTTTCCACTAAAATATTAATATACTGTTTTTTCATACGTACATACACTGGCATGCAAACACACGTTCATGCACAAACATATGTTTATACATACGCACGTACAATATATACATATATATATATATATATATATATATATATATATATATATATATGCATGCATACATAGGACGTACGTAAGTACGTACATGCATAAAGGGTTGAGCAAAAAGTTGCTTCGGATTTTTAAGCAAAGATAAAGCAAAGTTTTAAACACAAAGCGATTTATTCAATCAATGATATAATTACTGTTTCATTCCAGTATCTTCTGCCATCTTATGGGTAGATCCATTATTCCTTGTTAAAAGAATGTTCTGTCTTTACTGGCAAATTTTTACAACCTCTTCAGAGCTGAAGTTCTTTCAACTCAATGTATTTTGAAGACACCAAAGCAGGTTTAACTCTAAAGACCCAACGTCGGGTAAATATGGATGATACAACAAAATATCCCAAGTTACTATAACTTCTGCCGCATCTACAAAGAAGTGTGTGGTGTGGCATTGTCGTGATGAAAGACAACGCGCTTACGATTACTAAGTGCTGGACGCTTCTGATGGACCGCTGAGTTCTATGTGTATCCAGCTGGTCACAGTACACATCCGAATTGATAAGCGTGTCTGTGGAAAGAAGCTTCTAAAAGATAACACCCTTTCAATCCCACCAAATTGAAAGCATAACCTTCTTCACGTTTCTGCATCGAATCGCAGATGGAAACCAGTTGGTCGTGGTTAGCCTCATTTCTTTAATGCAAGACCCAAACATTGAGCCTGCTGACATAACCAAGTCGATGCAGATAGTTTTTAACACCCGAAAGGGAATATTTGGAGAATATATCTGATCATCCTGCACGTATAACAGGGATGGTGGTTCTGTTGTTCTCAGTTGGCCAGCCAAAGCAAGCTGCGTTCTGTACTGAAACATTTCTCCATGGAAATGTTGAAAACTATTTCAGGCGCACACATTCCGTAAAAGTATCCTCTCCGTACACATTTCATATCTTCCTGCTGGTTTCCATCACTTTCTTACGTTTTTTTATATTTTAATATAAAAGCATGAGTTATCCATAAAGATTGCTTTGGTTCACTATTTTCAAGCACACAGCATCGTCGCAAGTTGGCATCGAACTACGTTCAAGTGTCAGGTATCTAACGATTGCGCATGCTAACTGAATTTAGCTGCTTATTAGAGTACTTGAAGTTTAATATGGAGGTTTTTGGCATCTGCTATTTCTTTTAGATCTTTTCAGCTTATAATTCATTTGCATTGTTTTTATAAAAAGAACTTTCAACCTCAAAATATCATACAAATAAATTAGTTATACATCCATAATTCTTATAAAATTCTATATAATTCTAATAAAATTATGATAACCATTTTTGAACACAACAAAGCCTATACCAAGCTTTACATTTTACTTTTGATAATTTTTCTTTTTAAAAAAAAGTGAAACCGGTCAAGTCAATAAACATCTTTAAAAGACCTCTGCATTTTCAAACCCTCTTTCCTATATATTTTCACTCGTGTGGTACCTTGCAAGTTTACTTTGTTACATATATATATACATACATATATATATATATATATATATATATATATATATATATATATATATATATATATATATATATATATATATATATATATATAATTTGAAGAAAAGCAACAAAAATTCAATTGGTTATAGCAGTACGTACGTTTCGTACAAACTTCATTTATTCATGTTGTGAGAACACTACATAAAATGTACAATGAAAATGTACTCCTCAACTGCATACATCTACAAAATGACTTTCTAAAATGAAATTCCATTATGCAGTTGAGGAGTACATTTTCATTGTACATTTTATGTAGTGTTCTCACTACATGAATAAATGAAGTTTGTACGAAACGTACGTACTGCTATAACCTATTGAATTTTTGTTGCTTTTCTTCAAATTTTATTCACCAAATCTCTTGATTTTGTTTTTAGTTTTTACCCTACCAAATTCTGGTGCCTCAAGCATTTTAAGTACCACATTTAATCTTTTGATTAAATCTATATTATTATTATATATATATATGTGTGTGTATATATATATATATATATATATATATATATATAGAGAGAGAGAGAGAGAGAGAGAGAGAGAGAGAGAGAGAGAGAGAGAGAGAGAGAGAGAGAGATTTCAGAATGAGATTAAAATCCAAGGTTGTGAAAGATTTTAGAACATTTATAAATAGGTCTTACAGCAGTTTCCAGGATAATTCATAGATCCCTTCGTCGGAGACGGTGTGAGAAGATGGTTAAGCAATAGTTATTCTAGATAAGATACGAAATAGAGAGTGAAGTGGAGGAATGAAAACAGACATGATATATGCAGGGATATTGCATCTATAGATCCATTATATTGGAATCTTATATGTATACCATTCTGCCTAATTAATGGATCTACAGATGCAATATCCCTGCATATCTCACGTTTATTTTCATTCCTCCACTTCACTCTCTAATAGATTATACCTGTGAATCTGTAGGATGTTGAACAACTTACACGTAAATTTAAGGACTAAGTGATTCAGTTGATTGAACAAATGAATCTTCATCGTCCAAAAGAACCGAAATAGAACACTGAACAAAATGTTTAGCAACGCTCTGCGCTTTATTTAGCAAATTCTACCGATGTCAACTTCACCATTCGTTCAGTGCTTGACCGAGATAAGTGCCAATGAACTACAGTAGTCGATTTAATTGAATATAAAAATCCTCTCTCATATAATTTATAGCCTTATGTCGATGTTAGAATCCAATAATTTATTATTTACGATACGTTTTTTTGAAAACTTTTTTTATTATCAATAAGAAGAATTGGAAAAAACAATAATGTCTGTATTTTAATTGTGCCAAAGTGTTAAATCTATATTTCTTACTGTGTATAATATACTTCAATATTTTATCGTCTTCTAGAATCTCAAAGACAGTGTTTACAAACGGTTGTATTTTATGTTTGACTTCACCAAATATAAAATTTATGTTTATCACCAATAGTTTTCTATAAATGTCATACAGTAATAATTTTTTGTTTCTTTTATATTTTATTGTTACGACTCTTTTGTGACTATGTATGTGTGCGAGTGTGTATACTGATATCACTGCATTTTAGGAGAATGGAAACAGATTATTTGTATAGAGAGTAGATATTTCCCCCACCCGATTCGTATCACATCTATAATGTCGTATTCTCACTTCACATACAGCCACGTTCTTATTTACCTGAAAGCAAATTTTGGTAGGTTTAATGAACAGAAAGTATTTAGTGTAAAAGCTTCTAAAAGATTCAGAATTTAGTTACATAATCTATAATTATGAAATCAAATCCTATCCTTTAAAAAAAAGCAAATAATACAAAGGATTTACTTTGAAGTGTTTATTTATTTTTGTTTCTAATCCACCGTCTAAACCACCAGTGTTCTGCACCACCACCACCCAGTAACTAAGTCACTTTGTAGACAAGAGATGGATTTGAGATGACTTCAAAGATTAACATTTTGTACGTCTGATGCCCCCGTCGCAATGGGTTGCAAGGTGCAAGAAACTTATGTAAGCCGTGAAAATGAACGGAGTTGTAAAGGCCGCTTTGTTGCCGTTCCATCCACCCGTAAGTTAATAGATACGAGAGAACGTCCACATCTTCGGTTAATTTTAAAAACAAATGTATTTTTTAATCTTGTACACTACATAGTTTAGTCTTTGTAAACAAGAAAGAATGGTTTTACACGCATCAGCTTCATTCCCTAGAGTACTTTTTCATTCTGAAAATTAAACAGCAAATGAGACCGTGGTTCTGCAGCCAAATTGAATATAGGAACTCAAGGAATTAATCCACTACAGATCTAGTGATTCGCATGGTTATCATCCAGTAACTGCAATTTTTCTATATAAAGCAAAGAAGTAACGAGGATGTCCGGGTCATTGTGCATTACGGCCGTTTCAAGCGGCTCCATTTAATTGATCAATGCAAACATTACATCAATTTGAAATAGACTGCTTTCCTCGGGAATGTACGACTGCATAAATTTCCAACATACAAGATACTCCATTATAATTTTTTAGCAAATTTTTCCTCAATACTAGAGACTGAAATACATTGCTTCTTTTTGCTATTATTGTAGCAGAATGAATTTAGGGAAAGAATACCAAACTATAATTTAGAGTGGCAGAAGGAAATAATGGGTGTCAATAAAGATAAATGGTGATTTAGCTACATTCATTTTTATCCTTATCACATTCAACAGACCCAATGCAGCAAGCAGTCTACATCCCCTTAGAATTAAAACCACTGGGAATTGACAGTTAAGTTCTTGTTGTTGGTAATAAATTAATTAATGGCAGATATTCTTCCCTGCCCCTATATATAATTTTTTGCTTTTTATTCACCTAACTTCGAGCTGTGCGGACAATACTGGACTGACTTGGTGCTTCAACTTAAGTACCTAATTCAAATGAATCTTAATTATTTCTTAACTCAAATTATATATATATATATATATATATATATATATATATATATATATATATATATATATATATATATATATATATATATATATATATATATATATATATATATATATATATACATGTATATTCTTTATTCATATTATATATATATATATATATATATACATACATATATATATATACATACATATACTTGCAAAAAGGACGTGTGCGTTCAATGATGTAATAATACAAAGAATACATATGCATGTATACACACGAGAGCAGAGAGGATGGTGGAGTCCGTTGTCTGTAGTTCATTGTTCTAACGTCCTGTA
>NC_142929.1:157787972-157792972 GCF_046866305.1 Octopus bimaculoides | reverse complement strand
CTCCGACCGCCCTCCCTTTTCTCCACCCACTCACTCTCTAACACTCGAAACCCTCACTTACTTTCTATGTACCCATCTCCTGCTTCAACTCTCTTGCACTCTGAGTAGCCACTCTCTACCAATCTCCCTCTCAATGTCTCTACGTTTCACCTCCTCCCGCACCATGCACTCATACAAATACATATGCACGACTATATGTGTTACATACTTATACATGTTATGTATTTGTTACATACAAACACAGGCATACACACACACTCACACACGGATTTTGTTTATTTGGTGCTATAACAACAGAATGTACTCAATACACTGCTATATGTTTATTATAATCCATTAAACCATTATTGCGTACGGTAGAGAATAAGTGCATATTGAGAGGGCGCTGTGGTTTGGAAGATGAGTGATCTCAATAACTTTGTGTGTGTGCGTGTGTGTGCGTGTGCGTGCGTGTGTGTGCATGTGTGTGCGTCTGTGTGTGTTTGTGTCTGTGTGCGTGTATGTATCTATATAAGTACATGTTTGTATGTCTGAGTGCCTATATATATGTGGCTTTGTGTATGCATAGACGTGTGTGTGTGTGTATATATATATATATGTATATATATATATATATATATATATATATATATATATATATATATATATATATATATATATATATATATATATATATATATATCAATGTGTACGTATATGTATATATATATATATATATATATATATATATATATATATATATAATTTTACCGGTGTGTGTTAAATTATAAGGCACAACAGAATATGCTTCAACACACGAACTCACATAAAGAATCTTGCAATCCAAATCCATATATATATATATATATATATATATATATATATATATATATATATATATATATATATATATATATATATATATATATATATATATATGTATGTATGTATGTATGTATGTGTGTGTATGTATGTATGTATGTATGTATGTGCGCGTATATGTGTATATGCATATGCAGATATATATGTCAATGTGCATACGTATTAATGTATTCGCGCATATGCGTTATGTGTGTATGTATACACGTATGTGTGATGATATGTGTGTGCGTGTGGATGTATATATGTGTGTAAATATATGTGAATGTCTTTGTATATATATATATATATATATATATATATATATATATATATATATATATATATATATATTGCCGTACAGATGAATGTATGTATGCGTGTATATACGTGCGTGTGTACTTGTATATATACAAATTTTCTCAACATTATTTACAACTTATAAATGTACTTGCCATCCTTACATTTTTTATATTGGAATTTCTTCTATCATCTCCATTTAATTTATTCATTTGTTACTCTAATTCTATTTACCTATTCTATCTTACCTCCAAGCAGCCTGCCCGAACCAACCCCTCTCTCGAGCACATAAAAATACAAATCATAAATAGTATCATTCAGTCTACTATAATGAATCCATAAACATATAAAACATCTGAGGGTATATTTCTTCCCTCTGCAGATATTATGCTCAAAAATATGAATTTAATATTTAATTAATTCACTGAGTATAATTGAAACAGCTGTAAGGATTAATGATCGATGTGTTATTGATAATAAACTCTTATTAACTACACAATTTCTCTTCTTCCTTTATATATATATATATATATATATATATATATATATATATATATATATATATATATGATATGATATAATATAATATAATATAATATAATATAATATAAATTGGACATGGGCGATCGTTGTATTCCTTTTTGTTTTCAGGTTCACAGCCAAACGGCCAGGTGGATTCGCGTGAAAAATGGCACACATGTGGAGACGGGTGCATAGATAGATTAGAATGCGGTTTGTATTCTTTCCTAGCCCCCTTAGTTACCGAGAAAATTGAATAAAACTTTTTCTAATGGAATTCCCTTGTCTGTTTCGCTATTAAAACAACCAGTTGCTCACACAGCCGGCATATTTGCAGCAACAAGGGGAGTCCAGGATGACAGTCAGCCAAAACTTTCGCTATGCTGTCTCTCTTCTTTCACCTCTTTGTGGAGTTAATAACCTTAACCTTTAGTTACAGTTTCTCATTCAAACTACGCAAAATTGTCGGATTAAGACAGTAGGGTGTTTTGAAGGAGATTTAACATAATCTTTTCCATAAATCAACTATCGTAAAAATTTTATACGATGACCTCACATTTTTATGTATGTGTGTGTACCTTAAAAGACGTCAATCCTCATGACACACATTCACTTGCTCACTCTATCTTTCTCACCGTCTTTCTCTCTCACATACACACGCACAAGCACGCACGCACGCACACACACATACACATACACATTTCATATATCTTCTTTCAATTTCCAAAAAGTATATATCATTGGAAAAAAATTCGAAGTCTTTCCAATGAAACAGCTTCGTAAATCTTTTTGTGTTTGTAAAATCATGACTTCAAGTGATTAAAGTATACCTGAGGAGACCATGCTATGCTGATGAGATCAAATACGGGCGAAACATTTACATACTTATCACCTTAAATGTTGACAAAAGTTATTATATAAATAAAATTTCCTGTTAAATAAATTTCCCTTTACTCAATCAACTATCACTTTCACAGCCGAGACTACCATTGCACACCCGTTCATCTCCACCGACACCATCCTAAGGCGGCGAAACGTTAACACGCCGGGCGAAATGCTTAGCGGTATTTCGTCTGCCGTTACGTTCTGAGGTCAAATTCCGCCGAGGTCGACTTTGCTTTTCATCCTTTCGGGGTCGATAAATTAAGTACCAGTTACGCACTGGGGTTGATGTAATCGACTTAATCCCTTTGTCTGTCCTTGTTTGTCCCGTCTATGTTTAGCCCCTTGTGGGCAATAAAGAAATAAGAAACGTTAGCACGCCGGGCGAAATGCTTAGAGGTATTTCGTCTGTCTTTACGTTCTAAGTTCAAATTCCGCCGAGGTCGACTTTGCCTTTCATCCTTTCAGGGTCGATAAATTAAGTACCAGTTGCGTCCTGAGATCAATCAAATCGACTGGCTCCCTCCCCCAAAATTTCGGGCCTTGTGCCTAGAGTAGAAAAGATTATTGCTTCTTCCTTATTCCTCTAACATGACTACCAGTAGAGCCATCACTACAACTACTTTTGCTCCCCTTAATCCACGACCACCACCATAACCCACACTTGCTGCCTCCTAACACCACCACCGCAACCATTTCCCTCTACACTACCACCACCACAACTACTATCGTTCCTCCTATTCTACAACCACCAACACCACAACCCGTATTAACCCCTTCTACACAGCCACCAACACAGAAACCACCGTAGCACCTCTTACACTGCCGCAACCACAACCAGAAGTACACCCCACCGTACACTACCACCACAACTACCACAGACACTACCACATTTGCTCCTCCCCCTACTGACCCTATCATGACTACGACTTAACCCCACCCCTTAACTGAGCTAATGCGTTTCGCTCTTTAATACTACTATTAAAGTGATTATTAATTCCGAATACTAAACTGATTTCCAATATGATGACGTGTCAACGAAATATTGGCTGTCTCTAATGACAACAGTATCATTAACGTGATTGGTGTGTTTCATAGTTTGCAAGATGGGGTGGTATCGGAGTGAGGGCGCCTGTATAGTTCTGAGTACGGGTATACGTCATATCATATTGATTAGAAATGTGAGACAGACAGAGACAGAGAGAGTAAATGAGAGCTAAAGAGAGAAAAAGAGAAGTTATGCTGGGTATGCGAGTACTGTCAAACCTAGGGAGCATTGTGGGCGAGTCTAATTCATGTGTTCTACGCATTTAAGTGAGTATGATATAACTTTAGTAGGGGGAGTTTAGGAATAAGAAAGGATTGGGGTGAGTTAGAATTGGAAAATAAGGGAGGAAGCATAAGGAATATGTGTATACACGTGTGTGTGTAAATATACATACATACATACATACATATATACATACATACATGCATGCATACATACATGCGTGCATACATACATACATATATACATACATAGATAGACATATATATCATATATATATTAAAAATATTTGTGCACAACACAGTTTGTATTTAAGAAAAAAAAACTAGGATGAATTTTAAATTATTACACAACAGCTGTTTTTAACCTTTTGTTGTGGAACTTTAACCAAAGGCGAATAGATCTTTTTACTCTCTTCGTACATAGAAAAACGATAGATAGATAGATAGATAGATAGATAGATAGATAGATAGATAGATAGATAGATAGATAGATAGATAAACAGACACATACATACATACATACATACATACATACATACATACATACATATATACATACATACGTGTGCGTGTACATCTGTGTGTGCGCACGTGTGTGAGTTTGTATGTGTGTGTGTGAGTCTGTGTGTGTGAGTCTGTGTGTGTGAGTCTGTGTGTGTATGTGTGTGTGTGTGTGTGTGTGTGTGGCTATTAGGACCAGCTGCACTTGAGAAAGGGAAGCAATCTCAATAGTGAAGTAGTCTCCACAGCGACATCCCATTGAGGAAAAGGCGCTTTTTATTGTCTGGAGATAAGGTGACAGTCGTGGATACATGTTTCTGGTTCAATAGCACAACATTGCTCGACTTATCTCTTGTAGCAATGAGACTGAGACTTATAAGAGTAGAAAACATCTATGGCCCAAGTAATTCGCATAATTTAAACAAAAATGAGCTAAGAGGAATAAATCAGAGTGAGCAGGACAGTGTATTTGGATAACATGATCAAATACAGGTATATTTAATATCATACAACATAAATTCTTGATTTATTAAAATTACCTCCGCCCTTAGACGAAGTATCATAATTACCGAATGGCAATTAAGACCGGTTCCACTTAGAAGGGGAGACAATCTCAATTTGGTTTGCTATTGAGAAAAAAGACAGGTGTATTGTTCGAAGGGTTGGACACTTGTTTCTGAATGTCATCAGTA
>NC_142929.1:157695472-157785472 GCF_046866305.1 Octopus bimaculoides | reverse complement strand
ATTTATGATGATAAATGGTTTTACCGATAAAGGTTTTTTCATACTGAACTACTTGGCAAAATTGTTAATTCTATTATTAATTGACGATTCCCTGCCCTTATTCTTGTATATATATATATATATATATATATATATATTATATATAAATATACATATACATACATACATATATACATGCATACACACATACGTATATATGCTCTTTGCTCTTTTATTTGTTTCAGTCATTTGAGTGCGGCCATGCTGGAGCGCCGCCTTTAGTCGAGCAAATCGACCCCAGGACTTATTCTTTGGAAGCCTAGTACTTGTTCTATCGGGTCTTTTGCCGAACCGCTAAGTTACGGGGACGTAAACACACCACCATCGGTTGTCAAGCGATGTTGGGGGGACAAACGCAGACATACAAACACACACACATATATATCTACATATACATATACACGACGGGGTTCTTTCAGTTTCCGTCTACCAAATCCACTCACAAGGCTTTGATCGGCCCTAGGCTATAGTAGAAGACACTTGCCCAAGGTGCAACGCAGTGGGAATGAACCCGGAACCATGTGGCTGGTAAGCAAGCTACTTACCACACAGCCACTCCTGCGCCTATTGTGTATATATATATATATATATATATATATATATATATATATATATATATATATATATATATATATATATATATATATATATATATATATATATATATATATATATATATATATATATATATATATATATATATATATATATATATATATATATATATATATACATACGTGCGTGTAAGCCAATTTATTAGTTTTAACAAAAAGTCTATGCTTTCACTGTATATATTTAAAATATTAGTTTCTGATGAACCCAAATAGACTGAAAATATTGTTGTTAAAATTTTTTCAGGGGTTAAAGTTCTTCTATCGTTATTTGCATAAATTATATTTAGTCTTCTCTGGATTTTGGCCACCTTGATCATTGAATCAACTTTATAACTTTATGAGTGTATATGTTTCTGCATGTGTGTGTACGCATATACTATTCACCGATGCATCTCGACGAAGGATGTAAACATCAGCGGGAACACCGATGAACCTGCCTTCAAAACAAAACACCTTGTCATATGAGATTTGCCCGAATTGTACAGACCCTTCCTTGCTACTTTCAGTGTTATAAAAGTATTTGATCATTGATTGAGTGATTCGTTTGAAACCTGTATCTAACGACATTATTCATCAACTGCAATGTATGATAAACTTTTTAAAATTTTAAATCATGTGTAAGTCGAATCATACTGGACTTCGTAGGTCAAGTCTGTCTGAATGTGAATATACCTCATAAGTTCCACTTTATGCGTGTTAGATTTTGGTAGATGACTGAAAAGGTCAATGATAACCAATTTTTCTCTTCCTCTCTCTTTCTCTCTCTCCTGTCTGATACACACACACACACACACACACACACACACACACACACACACATATATATATATATATATATATATATATATATATATATATATATATATATATATATATATATATATATATATATATATATATATATATATATATATATATATATATACATATTAATAGTTATCGCCAAGCCAACATGGCAGTCCCAAAATTAGGACGAAAGCTGCCGTGAATTAGCTCCAAGAAGCCATCGCCTCTAGCTAGCTATGTGACACACGAAACCTGTGTCCTTTATAACCTTCGAACAGGGGAGGTCAGCAGTGTCCCCCTGCTGGTTTGGCATCTGCAGACTAGTTTCAGGGTGTTGCCCCTTGTCAATGCAGAACAGCCAAGCCCTAGCCAGGCGGCGCTGCTGACTATCTGTTCGAAGGTTATTTATCTAATTTCAGTGGAATCTATCCACTGGTTTTCAGAAATAGAGTTATTAATATTTCTAAGTCTCTCTAAAGGAGACTACGGCAGCGGTACTGGAAATTAATAGTTATCGCCAAGCCAACATGGCAGTCCCAAAATTAGGACGAAAGCTACCGTGAATTAGCTCCAAGAAGCCATCGCCTCTAGCTAGCTATATGACACACGAAACCTGTGTCCTTTATAACCTTCGAACAGGGGAGGTCAGCAGTGTCCCCCTGCTGGTTTGGCATCTGCAGAAAGCTGCCGTGAATTAGCTAATTCACGGCAGCTTTCGTCCTAATTTTGGGACTGCCATGTTGGCTTGGCGATAACTATTAATTTCCAGTACCGCTGCCGTAGTCTCCTTTAGAGAGACTTAGAAATATTAATAACTCTATTTCTGAAAACCAGTGGATAGATTCCACTGAAATTAGATAAATAACCTTCGAACAGATAGTCAGCAGCGCCGCCTGGCTAGGGCTTGGCTGCTCTGCATTGACAAGGGGCAACACCCTGAAACTAGTCTGCAGATGCCAAACCAGCAGGGGGACACTGCTGACCTCCCCTGTTCGAAGGTTATAAAGGACACAGGTTTCGTGTGTCATATAGCTAGCTAGAGGCGATGGCTTCTTGGAGCTAATTCACGGCAGCTTTCGTCCTAATTTTGGGACTGCCATGTTGGCTTGGCGATAACTATTAATTTCCAGTACCGCTGCCGTAGTCTCCTTTAGAGAGACTTAGAAATATTAATACCTCTATATATACATATATATATATATATACATATAGGCGCGGGAGTGGCTGTGTGGTAAGTAGCTTGCTTACCAACCACATGGTTCTGGGTTCAGTCCCACTGCGTGGTACCTTGGGCAAGTGTCTTCTACTGTAGCCTCGGGCCGACCAAAGCCTTGTGAGTGGATTTGGTAGACGGAAACTGAAAGAAGCCCGTCGTATATATGTATATATATATATATATATATATATATATATATATATATATATATATATATATATATGTATGTATGTATGTGTGTGTATATGTTTGTGTGTCTGTGTTTGTCCCCCCCCCCCCCAACATCGCTTGACAACCGATGCTGGTGTGTTTACGTCCCCGTAACTTAACGGTTCGGCAAAAGAGACCGATAATATAAGTACTAGGCTTCCAAAGAATAAGTCCTGGGGGCGATTCGCTCGACTAAAGACGGTGCTCCAGCATGGCCGCAGTCAGTTGACTGAAACAAGTAAAAGAGTAAAAGAGATATATAGTTGGAATTTACAAAAAAAAAAAAAACAAAGACGGGTGTGTAAACAACAAACTGATGTATTAGTTTAACGCTCGGGAAGTGAGAAAGTCTTTTACGTTTCGAGCCTACGCTCTTCAAAAGAAAGGAACACAAATAAACAGAGAGAGAAAATAGAAAAAAGGTATAGTGGCCAGCGATCAATCATGGCAAATATATATATACATATATATTCTAGATACTTTAAATAAAGGCAAAAATCTCCATTGTTGTCCCGACGAACCAAAGAATTACGAATGTTATCACTACAGAAAGCAAATGTTGCGATTCTTTTGTACTGAAAAATCGAGAGGAAATCGTAATGGTGGAGATATTTGAAGTAGCAGCTGAGGGTGATTGAGAGATAGAAATGGAAAGAAAGACAGGAAAAATTAATCGTGAAATACGCATAATTTCATTGTTTGATAATCTCGACTGTTTTTCCAGATCTGAAATCAACTGTTATAAACGGGTTTAACTGTTTCACATGCGTTTGTTTTTAACTGTTTTTGACCGGATAGTTTTCAGCGCCTCCATGTAGATTGTATTAATTGCATTAAACATGTTAGCTTGTCATTGTTAGTTAAAAACGAAGTAGTGTTTGATTATTTTAAACAGGTTAGTCCTTACTTCAAACAGCTTAGATTTTAACTGTTTCTAAGCAGATTCGTGTTAAGTGTATCACATTGATTACATGTTGACTGTTTTAAACAGGCTGATTTTTTATTGTTTCATAGATTAAGTTTTAACTGCTTTAAACATTTGCTTTAAACTGTTTCAAACGAGTTAGTTTTTAATTATTTGAAACATTTCTTTTCTTTTTTACTTCTTTTTGCAACTGTTTTTAAACACACTGGTTTTAACTGTTTCACATAGATCAATTTTAAACATGTTAGTTTTCAATATATAATTTTGAACTTACTCTGTAACAACTTTTGTGGTTTTATTTACTTGAAAATTTCAACTGGAGTCATTATTTTTACCCTGAGAGATTAGTATTCAATATAACTTGCATTTATATGTTTGTTTTGTATCTTTCCGTTTTCTTTTTTACATTTCCATTTTGAAATCAGCATTTTCCACTACCTTAATTAGTTATTATTATTTAAAAGAAAAAAAGATTTTTCCCAACAATAATAACACCTCGGTAATAATTCGATCTTTAGGCAACGATGGTCGAGAATGCAGCTAGGAAATACCTGAAAATAAAATATAAATAGGTAAATAAAATGAATAAGTAGTGTGCCTTGGAGGAGAATGTTAATACAAACTAGCAGAAAACTACATATAATTGCCGAAAATAGTCAAAAAGGAGAAGAAAATGTTTCTGAATTACATCATTTCAATTAATAGCAATTAGATTTGCCTATTGTTTTCGCAAATTGAACAAATTTCAATCTGATTCTTCACTCAAAGAAAACAACGGCAACAATAACAACTACTACTACTACTACTACTACTACTACTATTACCTCAACTACAATTTTAATAACACGAGAGAGAAAAAAAAAGAGAAAATAATTTAGCAAAAATACGGAAACATTTTTGAAAAATTAAAGCTTTCGGTTACCCCCACCACTATTACCAGCACCACTACCGCTACCACCATCAGCAACAAATTTTAAGAGCTGTTTCTTCGATTTTATTTTGAATATTTTCATTTATTTAAATATTTATTTATTTCTTCTCTATGAACTTATCGGCAATAAATATTAATATATTGAGAGAAAAAATATATATTATTTTTAAATAAATAAATAAGGCTTTTTATTTTTATATCTGTTTTTTTCCTTCTTTTTGCATTTTTATTTGAATTCTGTTTGACTTGTTTACTTGTTTATTTTGAGTGGAAATGCTTTATCTTCTCCATTACTAGAGAAACAGGGAAGCAAAACTAAGAATGGAAATAGCAAAAACAGAGTAAAAACGACATAACAAACAGCAGAACTATCAATAGACACAGAAGATGTGGTCATGGGGTTAAAAAGTTCGCGTTGCAAACACGTTGTTGTCGGTTCGATCCCACTCTGTGACACTTTGAGCAAGTAATGCTTTCTACCATAGTCGCGAGTCAATTAAATTGTCGTGAATGCAGTTGGTTTCATTTATATATATATATATATATATATATATATATATATATATATATATATATATATATATATATGTATGTATGTATGTATGTATATGCTTTTTACGTGTTTCGGTCATTACATTGCGGCCATCATTAGCGGTTCGGCAAAAGAGAACGATGGAATAAGTAGTAGGCTTACAAAGAATAAGTCCTGAGGTTGATTTGCTCGACTAGAGGCGGTGCTCCAGCATGGCCACTGTCAAATGACTGAAACAAGAAAAAAAAGAAAAAGAAACAGAGAAAAAGAAATTCATCCGCCAACTAAAAGTAACGTTTCAGTTTACATACATGTGTATGTATATGTGTGTGTGTGTGCATGTGTGTGTGTGTGTGTGTGTGTGTGTGTGTGTGTGTGTGTGTGTGTGTGTGTAATATGAATTCAACTTGCCCCAAGGTCGACTCCAGTAACGTAGCTAAGGTGTGGTGCGTTGGAGGTGGCCCGCTCGTACGACACTTTTGGATCTGCTGTATAACCCTGTATAGGGGTAGGAGCAGGAACGGAAATTTCAAGAAGTGCCCCGGCGCAGCATAAAGCCAATCCACGCCACTGGTCGGTTCTATCATCGTTTTAGGTTCGATTAACTAAGTACCTGTAATATGCTGGAGACGATTACACTAACAACAGCCCACACTCCCTCTTGTTCTAAGATAATCTTCCAATGGATTCGTCACCCACCTTAAAACTCTTGTGTTAGGGTAGTAACCCCTTACACCAGTGGTTCCCAAATTTTTTGGGGTTGCAGTCCCCTTGATACCCAAACCACATTCCTAGCGCCCCCCCCCACCCCACTCCGCCAAGTAACCATCACAAACATAGACCTCTTTCTGAAGCAAATTCAAAAAAATTTCACAAATAACTTAATCTAGCGAACCCATTATTTTGTTTTTACATGAATCGCTACCCCATAATCTCCCCACTTTTCTTCAACCCCCCCCCCCTTGGAACTTTCCACCGCCCCCACGAGAGAAATACCACCCACTCTGTGAAACACTGCCTTACACGGACAACCACCACCATGACAACAACAATCACCATGGACTATACTACACCGCCACCGCTACTGTCTCCATCATCTCTGCTATCTCTACTACCACCACCACCACAACTACCACTACCACCACTACTACCACCACCAATACCATCAACACCATCACCATCACCACTATCATCACCACAAAAGTCACCACGATCACCATTTCTACCAGTCACCACTAACCCCACCGCCATTGCATTATTACTACAACTGAAGGCGCGTAGTTTGGTGGTTAGTGTGTTCGACTCATGATCGTAAGATTGGGGTTTCGTTTCCTGGACCGGGCGATGCGTTGTGTTCTCGAGCCAAGCACTTTATTTCACGTTGCTCCAGTCCACTCGGATGGCAAAAATTAGTAATCCTGCGACGGACCGGCGTCTGGTCCAGGTGAGGATTATATATGCCGTGGAAACCGGGAAACCGGACTTATGAATTTATATGACTCGAGAAGGAACTTTATTCCTTCTATGTCTACATCACTACTACCACCACCACAACTACAACCACACCCAGGACCACCATATCCATCACCATAACCACTACAATAATCACCACTACCACCATTGCCATCAAGAGGATCTAAAACCAAAGACGTTTCACATTATCTATTATATCGTTAAGGCAGCGAGCTGGCAGAATCGTTAACACGCCGAGCACAATACTTAACGGTATTTCTTCCGGTATTACATTCTGAGTTCAAATTCCGCCGAGGTCGACTTTATCTTTCATCCTTTTGAGGTCGATAAATTAAGTACCAGTAAATCACTGGGGTCGATGCAATCGACTAATCCCCTCCCCCAAAATTTCAGGCCGTGTGCCTTTAGTAGAAAAGAATATTTATTATATCCTTATCTCTTCCAAGACAACAGTCTGTGAATTGAAAGAGATTTTTGCCAGTATTTCTAGCAGGTCAAGCGACCCTATTACTGGCTTCTTTGCTCCGTAGTTAATTGATTTGTCTTCCTGGTCTCGTATGAATGAAGATATCCCTATCTTATCCACATTTTTGCTTATTATCGGATATCACCATCTTCACAAATATTTCTACCTTCAAGGTAATTCTGCCAGGCCGTTGACTATCCCCGCCGCCTTCACCTCTCTCTCTATCTATCTATCTCTTTTTCTTTCTCCCTCTTTCTCTCCCTCCTTATGTCCGTTTCTGGACAATGTCTTCTACATCACGTTAATTAAACTTTCTCTCCTCCACTTGTTCCCCTCTACACATGGCCTAATTATAAGATGTCGTTTGTGTCTTCACTTGATTACCTGCACGGCGTTTCAAAGCCGGACGGCAGCAGCGGCAGCAGCAGCAGCAGCAGCAGCAGCAATAGTAGTAGTAGTAGTAGTAGTAGTAGTAGTAGTAGTAGTAGTAGTAGTAGTAGTAGTAGTAGTAGTCAGAATAAGGAGAAGAATGGAAAACAAAAGAGGCGGGTGATGAGGAAGAAGAAGAAGAAGAATTTTTTCCTTTGTCGCCATGTCTGTTCTCGAGGCAAGGGACATCTGCGATGATGATGATGATAATGATGATGACGACGACCACGACTATGAGAACACAATAGTTATAACAATAAACAGCGACGACGAAGACGACGGCGTCATTCACAACATCGACCAGGAACGAGACTAATCATAATAAAAGACAAGAATCCTCAAACGAAAAGCGAAATCATTATTTCTAAAGTTCTGACCAGCTCCATGAGAATTGGGCAACGTGTTTCTATAATAATCACCAAATCTATATATCAATACAATGGCATCTACCTTCCTTCTATATTACGCTCCAAACTATGAAACTCGGTCGACGACATATTTTATTAGAAATACAGGTTTTATATTATTTATACTGTTAGGGATGTTGATAAATAAATATTTTAAATTAGATGTGATATATGTGTGTGTGTGTGTGTGTGTGTCTAAGTATGTATGTATGTATGTATGTATGCATGCATATATGTACATATATATATATATATGCAGTAGCTGTGGTAAGAAGCTTGCTTCCCAACCACATGGTTCCGGGTTCAGCCCCACTGCGTGGCACCTTGAACAAATCTGTTCTACTATAGCCTCGGACCGACAAAAGCTTTGTCAGTCGATTTGGTTGATGGAAACTGAAAGAAGCCTGTCGTATATATATATATATATATATATATATACGACAAGCATCTTTCGGTTTCCAGTAAATTTCAACTATATATACATATATGTATATGTATTTCTGTGTCTGCGTTTGTCCTCACCACCATCGCTTGACAACCGATATTGGTGTGTTTGCGTCCCCGTAAATTAGCGGTTCGGCAAAAGGACCAATAGAATAAGTACTAGGCTTACAAAGAATAAGTCTTGGGGTCGATTTGTTCATTGATGATAGGTCTGCTCGATTAGAGCTGACATGGAAGAAAAGCAACAACAACAACGCAAAGAAAATTGTCTCAAAACAAAAATGAAGGTATATGTGGAGAGAAAAGACCAACCAAAAAAATCGATCATCAATGTTAATAAGACATAACTGATTATATCAGAAGTGATGTTTTTGAATAGTGATCCAACGGTTTTATCTGTTTCTAATATAACGGCTATGCTTTAGATCCATGCAATAGGGTTGATGGATATGACTTTTCTCTTATATTGTTAGGCCTTTTTGCATATTTATGACTGCACTGTTTGTCCAATATTTCTTCTCTTCTAAGATTGCAGGGTTGGAATAGGATCTGAAAGAACCTGTCTGCTATTTCTAGCAGGTTGAAAATTGCATAAATGTTCGAGTGTGTTCTATGTCCATAAGTGCAGAGGTGGGGTTGTTGAAACCACTAAGGCATCCAAACACGTAGCAAATATCGTCATAATATATATCTTAAGATCTAACACATTATGTATTTGAAGTATATTTACCTGGATTCTGACCCTCTCCTCTCACTTCTTCTTTTTCTCCCTCATTCTCCTCACCACCACTACCCTTTCTTCCAAAATGGATGTTTCGTTGTAACATTTGAGCTTATCTCAAATATTTTGCTTTTTCTTGTTTTGGTTCTTGTTTCTATAGTTTACCTTGATAAATTTTTGCAAAGGGGAAGTGACAGAGTAATGGAATGGCTCGAGTATTGGATTATCACCTCATAGGTTGTGAGGTCTATATCTACCGCTGAAAGCCATTCCTTATTATCTATATCTCTATCTCTGTGCAAGCCATTTACTTAATTATACGTCCTTCATTCAGTTCAGCAAGTTATTGGGAAGAGGCAGCAAATCTTCTGAGAATATTAACTGCGATAGACCCGATATTCTATCTAATGAGACTTATCTCTTATCCACAAAAGGCTACTGAATCCATAACTAAGCACTTCGCTTTATCAATACCCCTCTGGCTGCTCAAGATATTTATCCTAATCATTTTTTTCTTTTTGTTAAATCTTTACCTCAACTAATCTTCCATTTTCTTTGTTTTATTTTTTATTTTTTTAACGTTTGCTAATCATGGAGTGTTGCTGGAGTTTTTTTTTTTTTTTTTTTTTCATTTTTACATATTATAATCTGCAAGTGTTTCTCTTCAGAACTTCTAATTTCAGATATGTTCTCTTGACATCTCTGTTAATCCACTCTATTTCCTTCCCTTACAACCATTAACTCGGATTAACTTTACTTGATCTTGTCATATTGATCATATATATTCACAGAGATCATTAATGGATTAGCGTAATATATTTTTGATAGAAGTTTCAAGTGTTGAAATCGGAATTAATCGACAGACATAAATACTTTTTATACAGAAACTGTCACATAAAAACAATAGTCACGATAACAGTTTTTCATTTCTTGCGTCATTTATATCTTTTAAGTTATAGAAATTAAAGCTGTGCAAATAAACATATGATAAGAGATGGAGAGTCGAAGGTAAACTACAAGTAAACACCGAGGTGGAGATCGAGTTTCATTTTTCACATGGAATCTGTTTCACTTCACTTAACATCAGCAATGCCTTTGATATTGATGCAACGTTTTGCTAGTCCGCTTTCATCCTCCATAAAGGCGAGATCTTATCACTCACTGACTAATAAACCAATACAATGTGCCCTGTAATGCAGGAGTAAGTTCACGGTAAACTCTATGCATGACTTTATTTACTGTCCGACTTGTCCATCGATAATGATAGTAATTCATGTGGTTAAGCACACATCTCTCCGTTTAACAACACTACCTGGTCTTTAGGTGCTCTCACGGACTCCAACCTGTTCCAAACATTCGGGACAGGTTTCTGATCTGAAGATAGCTTTCTTCCTTCCACCCGTCTCTAAGGTCATGGGTGTTTCTCTTCTTCCTTTAAGTCATTAAAAACAAAACGTGTACTTCCTGCCGCCTAAATTTCTATTTCTCATTCTTTTCAAAAGCATAAGTTTCATGTCTGCCTGAAGAAGACAAATGGGAAGCCTTTCCAGCGTGATCTGTGAAAAATCATATTCGGAAACGGAGTTGTTTCCTTAAAGCAAACGTTTATGTATTCACAATTATTTTTAAATGTTTAATAAACGTGCGATCATAAATAAACATGTACGATGGCACAACGATGGTCAATTGGCAGAATAATTGCTTGAGCGTTGTATAGAATATCATACAGTAGTTAGTTTACGGCTTTATACAATTTGTTTTGAAACTCCACTGAGATCTACTTTACCTTCATTCTTCTAAGGTTAATAAAATAGTACTAGTTGACTGTGGAGTGATATACGTCAACGTCACCTGCACGGTGTGATCCGGTCTGCTGTTCAGAAATTACCAAACTAAAGAGGCCTACGGGAGCCGCATCCAGAAGGTTATCCAAAGTAAACGTTTGTTAGCAATATGTCCGAAGAAAAAAGATGAAAATAACATACATGTAAGCCAACTGTGACTGTTTTCTAGAGATGTTTCAGCCAGATACTTATCTCAAATTACAGGACAAAACCCTAAAAAGCACTTCTACTACACATCTGATTTTACAAACTAACAAAAGATTGTACATTCTATCCCACAATCTCAAGATTTTCATGCTTCTTAACGCTTTGGTAGTTTAGTTAGATGAAGTTGTCGCGGGATGTTTTGTTGTCGCTTGAGTAGAACTGGCCAATGAAAATATATTTCATTACTTCCATGAATAATAACTGAAGCAAACTCAAGAACATTTCACCGTAATATTTAATGCCGGACATAAAAATATTTGGTGTTGGCGAATTACAATGAACAATGTTAATAATTGCCGAATGAGAGGAGAGGAAACTGCTCTGAAAATATAGAAAGCTATTTGTGTGACATCATGTTGTCAGTTCAAAAATACACGAAGTCATCTGCGCAAGTCTCCGAGGCGATTTATAGCATCAGCGATCCGTTGGCTATCTGCATGACAAGAGCGGAGGTGCATGAGCCAGTCAGCTGCCTACAACACTCTGAAATGGGTAAAGCGCCAAAAGCGTATTTTATAGAGGATAAGAAGTTAAATTTCAGGACATTCGAGAAAAACCTATCACGACACAGTTTTGCGCTGATTGATCGATCTATAGACCGATCACATAAAACTGTGATGGCTCACTTGTGGTGTCTGACTGAGTATATAGCGGTTAGGTTTCGAATTCCCACTACAAAGTAAAGAAGTTTTCCATGGCTTTTTGCAGAACTCCCGAAGCAGTTGAGAAAAGGGAAGAAAGAACTGGAGACCTGGTCCAAATACTAGCAGCGCAGTGGACTACTATTTGGTGGTGCTAAAGGGAACGAAGAATGAACTTTACTGCTTATATATATAGTATGAAGAAAAACGTATGCCCAGTACTTAACTGGTACTTTATTTATCGACTTCGAAAGAATTAAAGGCAATTTTGATGTAGTTAGGATTTAAAATCAAAGCGCATAGAATCGAGAGTAATACTGCAACAACTAAACCAAGTGCGATTTGAGGGATAAATAGCTACTATTTCAAACTGGCCAAGTAACCTGTAAGTCTCCCTCATTGGTTCGACTAAATACCAATAATATACTGAAGTTGGTGCAATAGTCTATGTCTCTCTTTTGCTCTCTTTGTCTCTCTCTATCTCTTCCCTCTCTCTCGTGTACGCGTGTACCTACCCCTTTCTCCTTGTTTCCCTCTTCCCACCTCGTATTCACTCTCTCTCTCTCTCTATCTCTCTCTCTCTCTCTCTCTCTCTCTCTCTCTCTCTCTCTCTCTCTCTCTCTCTCTCTCTCTCTCTCTAAAAATTGGTCTTTTGTAATAGCGAAGAAGCCATTGAATGAGATGAAAAACTAACTGATTGCTCAGAATATTCAATAGATTGTCCCTGGTTTCGTGCTCAGACATCGGTAGTTTAGAATAAAAGATTAATATTCACTTTGAGACAGTTGTTGATTGAGGGGAAACGAAAGCTTTTCATAATCGTTATTGCCAGCAGCCAGCAGCTAAATCTATGCTTTCTTTAGAAGCATCAAAGATTATTGGAAACATCGGTTTGACTCACTCTTAGACGAAATTAATCAGCACAAAGGATAAATAATGACGCGTTTCAAGTGAATTAATTAAGCCATATAAATCATAACTTTTTTGTCTTCTTTCTCTAATAATAATAATAATAATAATAATAATAATAATAATAATAATAATAATAATAATAATAATAATAATAATAATAATAATAATAAAGGCCAAGTATCTTCTTAATCAAAATCATTTTCCGAAGTAAGGGTCAGTTGTCTCTTTTGTTCCCGAATGAGTTGCTGCTAAATAATTTTTTTTTTTTTATTAATCCTTACATAATCATCCTTCCCACGAGCATTATCGACTGCATTGCTGGATTAATTCTCCCGAAAGAGTTTTTTTTTGTTTCGTTATTTTTTCTTTCCATTTTTGTTTCTATTTGCTATGCTTTGCTTTAGCCGCTGACAAGTGTTAAGCTTAATGCTAAGTCGTAAGTCGTTACAAGCCAATCTTAAGAGTTGACACATAGTAATAAGTAAGCCAACAGCAACAAGTGAGCAGCTAATTATCATGTTTCTAAATGCTGCTGCAACATCTTGTAAATCCTTATCACAGTAGTTAAGAGTTACATTGGAGTGGATGTTGTTAATGTTTAATCAATTGGGTGTGTAGCGGCGAGGCTGTAAGTGACTGACCTGAAGCTATGTAATTAAATACCATCTGAACCTATGCTGTTAGAAAGGTTATTTTAGTGACACCCACCTCCACCCCGAGTAAATGAACTATGCTGAGATAGAAAGAGAGAAAGAGAGACAGAGACAGACAGATAGTCGTTAAAATTGTTACGTTAATGACCCCGAATAAATGAACTAAAATACGTTAAACAATGAATGTTTGATGTAAGAACAACAGTTTGTAATGGAGATTTATTTAAACTAAACGAAAGTAAATGGGTAAAGGTCCATGGTATTGTACTTGACTTCATAGCTTAAGATGCTAGGTTCGAGTTCAGCCTGAGATGCCCCGCTATCTGTATTGACTTCTCACTCTAGCAACTAAACCCGAAATTTCGAGAGAATAGTCTATAGTCAATTAAAATAACTCTAGATCAGAAGGATTGTATATTTTATCGATTCCCAAAAATGGAATGTAAAGCCAATTCTTGCCCAATTAAAACCTAGAATATAAAGGGATGTCACTCAACACGGCATTTAGACTTGTATCTTTAGCACATACATCACTCTTCTAAAACTATGAAATAAACATTGATGGGATAGTGGTACATGTCATTATTTCCCCTACTCAACATAGGAACATAAGTCTAGTGCTTGGTGTTGGGTAAATGAGAAATAAATCTGCCTTAAACGCTATTCTCTTTCTGGTCACATTCCCAAATAAAGTATATATTCCTGACAGTTGAGTCAACCTGAGCCATGTACAAGTTTTAAGCCTTAAACAAAAGAGCCTCTGCGTGATTTGCAAGAGATATCAGTAATGTCTACTTCAAATCATACTTTACTGTTCAGAGTCTACTATGTATACAAAAAAGAAGGCATGATTATTGCTGGAATACTCTTGATTGTGAGTTGTCTGATCAAGGGGAATGCATCTGCTAAGAAATTGAACTGAAAATCAACACCCAGTCAATAAGTGTATTAAAACCACTTTGTCCACCCTGTCACCACTTCAGCTTTCTCTACATATAACCTGAGAACTGCTTTCTACTTCTGATGAGAACAATAGTTATCACTGAAGCATTTCAGTATTGTGTTATTCAGAGTTTGTAGTAGTCCATTGTTCCTTTCCTTCGTTGTTTTAACTCTTCTTCAACGATAATACAATTCAACGATTGCTTCACGAGCCAATAAAGAATTCCTATGTGGTCACTCGAGTTGCAAGAGATATTAGCTAAATGTCCCTCAAATCATACTATTTTAAAAGAGAAATGAAACATTGGATAATGTCCTAGATTCACTAAATTTTAAAAGAAGACTAAATGGCTATGACAGGAGTGTTCTTTTATCTTAGCTTTATTTAGTGACTGACCTGGGGTTAATCAACAACAGAAGAATGTAGTATTAAAAGTGAGAGCTTCGAATCAAATTTATTGCTTTGTTTTGCTTGTTTTGTCCTTTTTTATGATGATGGTAGATGAGGAGGAAGCAGCATCCGTCATCTCATTATAGGGCGTTTGAGACTGGTAGAAGAGAGGGAGAGGAGGAACCTAGAAACCAAGGATTATCCTCAAACAAGAAACTAGGTTCGAATACTGCTACAGAATAGAATTTAATGGAAAACACCTATTTGCCAGGCAGTTATGCTAAACCGAATGACATTATGTCAGCCTCCCAAGAACACATTACAATCCATTCAACAGTCGTCTGCAAAATTTCCGTTAATTCATTTTCGTTCACAAAGCTTTGGGCTTCGCGAAGTTGTTGCCCAGAACCATCTTATTGCGAAGTGAATTCCTAAACTACACCTTCAAGCTTGTATCCGATATCAATGGCATCCCTTCGAACTTTCTTTTCACAATTTTTCATGTCCTTACTCTAGTTACGTGACTGAGTTTGAAACAACATATAGTCCCACCAAAAAATAAATAAGATCCATAACGACTTTACAACAATGAAAATATGTATCGTTCGTAAAAATATTCTTGGCTAACATATTTATCTTTGCTCGTATTTAGAATATATAAATAAGTATTTTAGTGGCAACCTTCTCATCGATAGTTAAAAACAATCTGATAAATTAGATTTTGTTCGCTTAACTCAATTGTATTCTCTGAATCACAAAGAAAAGATGTTATTCACAAATTAGATTAAAACAAATTCAAAGTTATAGCTCTCAATTTAATGTTATATGCGCAGCGTATATCACTAAAACATATATATATACATACATATGCGTAAATATATGTATATGTATAATATAATGTAATAGAAAGACAGAAGACATGGTGAGTTGGTGAGCGTGTATGAATTTATTTTATTGCTAGCAACCTAATGTCTTTTCATAGAAAAAAATACCTGCTGCTAACTCCGTTACATTACTCTGAAATGCCCAACGTTAACTTGGCTGGTCATGGCATTAAACACTGCTCTGCTTCTAAACACTATATTTTCAAACAATAAAACAAGTTCCTCAGCAATTTTATTACATCTCTGCGAACGAAAAAAAACACGGCATTTTATTTTGTCAACGATTTTTGTTGTGAACTTGTACACGAGTGTTGTATATGAGACTTTTATGTAACATTATATTGCACACATACTCACATATATATGTATATACATGCATACATATACACGCACGCACAGACATACACACGCACACATATATGCGTACATATATATAAAAATGTTATTTTATTCACTCATATAAATTTATATATATAAATATATAGATGTATGTATGTATGTACGTACGTACACATGTATAGAGTGAGACGGAAGGGAGAGGTAAAAACAGAATCAAGGGAGACAAATGGTGATAGGAGTCGAGAAAAACCATATTCATTGGTAATGCTTAATGTATCTAAAATTCGTGTCATTAGGTTAGGAGTTTCCGGTGTTGCGGACAAAGTCCTTCGAGCAGAAACCACTCGAATACGTTAACTGATGTACGTAAGTGAGATGGAAGCTGTAAGAGAAAAAAAAGTGGTGAAAGGGACAGAACGTGAAATCGTGAGAATGCGCAGTGGAGAGAGATGAAGGGGTTGAAAGGGAAGTAAAGAACAGTTTACATCATAAAGGTGAGTTAGTGGCCAGGTCAATGACTGCAACGAAAATCAACAGAAGTATTCACATACATCAGTACACTTACACACTAATATGAATAGGAGCTGGGCGGCGAACTGGCAGAATCGTTAGCACGTCGGGCAAGATGCTTCGCAACATTTCGTCCGTCTTTACGTTCTGAGTTCAAATTCCGCCGTGCTTGAATTTGCCTTTCATCTTTTAAGGACTAGCAAAATAAGTACCAGTTGTACACTAGGGTTGATGTACTTGACACTATCCCCCTTCTCCCGATAATACTGGCCTTCTGCCAAGATTTGAAACCAATATGAATGGGAGTAAAGAGATACATATATGCTTAACGTCTAACATACGTGCGGATATGGGCCAATGTGCTACCTATTTGTATTTTCTCATTTACATGTACACATGCACGCACTTGCACGCACACACTCACACACACTCACAAACAAGCACAAACACATAGAGTGTTTAATATAAAAAGTATGAAATATGATACAACTGAAAATTGCGAATAGCATGGCGCAGGCGTGGCTGAGTGGTAAGAATTTTGCTGAACCACTTGATTCCGAGTTCAGTCTCAATGCAAAGCAACTTAGACAAGTGCCTTTTACTATAGCTCCTATCCGACAAAAGCCTTGTTAATTGATTTTGTTGAAGGAAACTATCTATCTATGTTTCTTCTATTTTTTAATCACTTAAATTCTTCCTATGAAGAAAATGTTAGTTTCTAGTAAAGATACAAAGATCCATCTTTGGAATGTAGATAACGAAAACAATGTCACATTTTAAATCCGAGAAAAGTCTTGCATAGTTTTACTGCTCCACTTACAGATTGTATTTGTAATGTGCGAATCAGTTGGTTGATTTCTTTTCCGGAAAATCCAAGCTTATCTAGACTTACAAAACCAAAATGCTCCAATTATTATTTGTATAAATGTAAATTTTTAAACCGGATATAGAAGCTGGGGGTTTCGAAGCAGTTGTCCATAGTTATCTTCTGTCTCTTTCATTTTCAAAGAGATATTCCACATCAGCAGGAGAGCTGACCTCTTTGACCGTACGTACTTTTTCTTGTCTGTCCCGAACTACAATATCTGACCTGTTATACTTTCACCTAACAGATGTTTCGATGAGAATGCTCTACTAGTATTCCTTGTGCTGATATTTGCGTACGTATTCAATAACCAGGGATTCTCTATATTTATTCCAGGGTAGTATTTTTCCCGAACGGCATTGAATATTGTTTTTGCGACAATGTCATGTCGCATAAGGAGGTAGTATCTTGATGACATTTTTGGGCAGCTGCTAATCACATGTGATGTCTTCCACAAAAATATGACAATCTACATTTACAGTTGCATCTTGGAACTCCAAGGGATTCACTGCTTTGTATTATAGTACAAGTACTTTATCATTTTTATTATTAACTTTATAATTCGTGGTTTGAGAAATACACCACAAGTTTCTTTTCACGGAACAAGATTTAGTTACGCCTTGGAGAGAATTCATTAAAAATGTTGAAGATTTACAAGAATGCGTATGGTTATCGAAAATGTTCAAAGTTAACAAGAATACGCAATGTTAACAGGACCGTTAAAATGGTAGCATGGGTAGAAGTAATTAAAAATATGCTTAAGTTTAACGAAATATGATTAAGGTTAACAAAAAATGTTTAAGATTAAGAGATGTTTGAGACCGGCCCAAACAATGTTTACAGATTTTAACATTTACATTTTCTGTTATGTGCCTATTTTCAACTTTATGGGTAATCTGTCAATATTCTTACAGAAATAGTTGTTTTCCTCTCCAAGTGAGCCAATTATAAGTGGATGATTGAGGCTGATTAAAATGAATTTAAGAACTTTATTGTTCCAAACTATTTGGATCATGTATGGAAATACGGGTCAAACCTAATGAAAAAGATTAAACTGGGACATAGTTCTTTTTTAAATAATGTGTGTGTGTGTATGTGCGTGCGTGTGTGTGTGTGTGTGTGTGTGTGGCAGCAGATCTTCCAATTGAATCAAGGAAGCATATAAACGTATACGCATGTATGTATGTATGTAGATAGATAATAGATAAATAGATAGATAGATAGATAGATAGATAGATAGGTTTGACGGCAATACTCCAGCATGACCTTGGCCGTGGTGGCTAAAGCTAACTAAATATATGCACACACATGTGTGTATATGTATGTATGTATGCATATATGCATATGTAAGTATGCGTGTATGTATATGCATATACGCATACAGGTAGGTAACAGAGTGGCTGGTGGGGTGAACACACACAGAGGCACGCACACACACACACACACACACACACACATACATACATATATATATATATATATATATATATATATATATATATATATATATATATATGTGTGTGTGTGTGTGTGTGTGTATGTGTATGTATACATACATACAGTTTTACCTTGCCTAATGCCCTCAACTCCTATTGAAGTCGTAGGTCCGTCATCGTGATATACAGCCGTTTTAGGCATAATTAGATCTTGTGAAACTCATCTTTCCCCAGGTTTGAACACACCCGATTCCATACAGACAGACAGACAGATAGAAAGACGGTCAGACAGAGAAGAAGCGACCTCAGTATTGAACTGATACCGTGTTTATCGACTTCGAAATGAAAGCAAAGTTGATGTCGGTGGTATTGGAACTCGGAGCGTAGAAAATCGGAATAGTTACTACAAAGTAAGTTTTGGCACTTTAACGGCTCGACCAATTCGCCTTATACATGCATGCACGCGCATGCGCACACACATATAACACTCACACGCACACGCACGTACACGCATACACACATATGTAAATATATGTATATACACATACACACACACATACACACACACACACACATGTATATATATATATATATATATAATATAATATAGGATAAATTCTTTATAAGAATTTATCAAGTAGTCAGCGTGAAAATAAAGATACATAAAAATAAACAAGAATCAACATACCACGATGTAGCCACCACAGTACGATGACTTCTGTCCATAATTATATATCCATGAAAGAGATTTGAATTTATCCGGTTGCATCTCAGTAACATGTGCTTATACAGAATGATATTCAGCACTGAATATATTCTAATTATTTATAATAAAATATAGGATAAATTCTTTATAAGAATTTATCAAGTAGTCAGCGTGAAAAAAAACTCATAATGAAAAAAATAATGAAAAAAATTTCGTAATGAAAAAAATTCATCATTTTTTCATAAATATAAATAATTTTATATAAAGGGCATTAACTGTGTAGTAATGCCTCACACTTCGAGGGACTAAATAAGTCAAAAACTACCAAAAAATAAGCAACATATTTACTGAAAGCGATGGACAGAAGTCATCGTACTGTGGTGGCTACATCGTGGTATGTTGATTCTTGTTTATTTTTATGTATCTTGACCATACGTGTACTGATGAACAAACAAATGCAGGTTACTTCACAGTTTTTCTGTATTTGATTGAGAAACCAGTGGTCTACCGTTAAGTTAAATGTTTTTAAGAGATAAATTTTGAAAGCTGCATTCCCTCGCTTTCAGTAAATATGTTGCTTATTTTTTGGTAGTTTTTTACTTATTTAGTCCCTCGAAGCGTGAGGCATTACTACACAGTTAATGCCCTTTATATAAAATTATATATATATATATATATATATATATATATATATATATATATATATATATATATATATATATATATATATGGGAGAATATACAAATAATAACAACAGACGAGGACAGGTGATGTAAATAACAAAAGGATATATTAGTATGACGCTCGGGAATACGGAAAGTCTTTGACGTTTCGAGCTACGCTCTTCAACAGAAAGAATACGGAGACAAGGAGAAAAACACGGCACACACGCATGCACACGCATACATACATATGTAAATATATGTATATATACACAATCACACACATACATATAAATACACATGCATATATATTCACATATATGCGTCTGTGTGCGCGCTCGTGTGAATTAAAAGAAGTTTCTGGTGTGTAGTCGAAAACATCATCTAAACTGTATTTTATTATCCCCCACTTTCGTTATTTTCAATGTCATCTCACGGTATTATTATAGGGCAAGATGTGTATTATAGCTTAACATCTCAGGAAGTCTTGAAGCTAAAAGTCAAAAAACATATAGAAGAGATACATAACTATTTCTCTTATGACTCTTATGAAAAGAGATGAAAACTAATTATGGTCGTATGTTATGCTTTTTTTCTGTATTAATGTCACAAAAAACGAGCTGACTTGCAGAAAATATATTTTCTCCCGTAACATAATACAAAGGATGATAGTAAGATGGTAATATAATATGGCGATGTGGAAAAATAAATATAGAATATAAAATATATATGACAATACGTTATAATAGCATATAAGTATTTAGAAGTAAGTTTCGTGTTTCAAGTCTGTTTTCTTTACCTTCATAAAATAATTTCGCTTCCAATGCTATAGCTTTCGGAAAAATTATAACTAGTGCAACCCGATCACATCCCTGTTGAAATACACTGCCTTTGTGTCAGTCAGTTTTGAAAATAGTGAAGAATGTAGTAAAATTGATTTATCATTAAGCTGGTTTTGGAACTTAAAAATTAACATGAAATTTTAATGAGATGTTTTAATTTAGGTCATCTTAAAAGAGAAGTTTGTATCATAGAATCAGGGTGCGTCATTGACGGGTTGGTATCAAAAGGAGACAATATACTTTTATCTCCTCACACTACAGGGTGTCCACAAAGTCTGGGTACATGGAGTAAATAAAATCATAACATAAGCAATTAAATATAAGACTTCTTTTTCTGGGGTATATTGAAAGAGAAAGTTTACTCAAAGATTACAGATTTATTTATTAACATTATAATTAAATAAAATTGTTTTGTTTTAAAAGTATGTGCTAAACCCCGTGTACCCAGACTTTGTGGACACCCTGTATAATCATGTAAAAAATAATGTTCGTCTGACAATGCAACATTGATTAACTGCCAAGTATAACGTCTGTGGTATGGATTCAATGTATCAGTTAAACATTACAATATTTAAATCTGGTTCAAATGTAACCAGCGAGTGACATCGCATGATAAAATACGCTTGGTGTGGATACTGGAATCGCAATCTGGTTTTTTTTAATGGTTTTAGACAAAAGGAACGAAATCCGTGGCGCTTCATGACCCTACTAGAAAGATCTGATTGATACAGTTATGCTCAGCTTGAGCATTTATAATTCGACGTGCGGTAGAGAAAATGTGAGCAGAGAGAAATCTGATAAAAAAGGATTGCGTGAAGTGGTTTGTACTGGTCCTTAGACCGAGAGAATGAGAGACGGATATATCGATGCTGGGGAGGAGCTGTATTGACCCAGCCAGTTTAATGAATCAGAGACCCTTATTATAGCGATAAAATTAGCAGTGAATACACAGTATAGCTGTGAGCCTGTGGGTGTACAGTGAAGGTGAGTGGATCTTTGACAAAACAGTTGAATGGCTTTGTTTTGGATAAATATAAGATGTTCGTATGTGCAACAGTAGCACCGTTCCAAATGAGATACAGCATTATTTGTAGGTGGGTATAATTGAAATAGGTCAAGAACTGAGCAACATCTGCATTGGATGCTTAATATTTGAGGATTTTATTCGTATACTGTCCAAGATTAGACAGCGTGAAGTAGGATGTTTCTTTGATAAGAACAATAATTGTGCCGTTGAGAGAGATAAGATTGTCATTTCCTTAATGTAGAATGTTTATAGTTGGCATAATTTTTCTAAAATAGTTTGAAGTATTTAAATATTTAATATTTGTTTCACTTATTATGCTAATACACATGAGAACGGCATAAACGTTAAACTGATTTATTTCAACCAATTAGAGAGAGGGAGAGTTTCTACGACGTCAATGAAGCTGCTAAAGATGACGACGACCAAATCTACCTCGAATCACACCCTACCATCTAAATAAAGGACACTTTGAACAGTGTAGCCACTGATAAACTAATAAACATGTGATAATCACAAATGGAACCATTACTGAACTATTTCTAAATAACAACATTTTTACTTCTCTGCTCCTCCCCTATAGCATTCGTTGTCTTATTTGCAATGAAGAACTCAATAATTTCAATCTCTAAATGAAAACTTGAAGTTTATGCTTTAACCTCTCATTCAACACGACGTAGCTAGTTTTCCTGAGTTTAGAAATAAATTCACAGAGTTTTCCTATTACGTCACTCGTTTCCATTCTATTCACTTCGATTGCCCTTGAGAAAAGCAAGAATGTCACAACTCTCCATTCCTCTTCTCCAGGAAATTTCGAATTTCATAACTAACAACCAGTTGATTAGCTAGATACGTCACATAGCAAGTTGGATAAATATTTACGAACTTCCTTAATTTATATCTGGTTCTGTTCTGTTCTCACCAACATGGCTTTAAATTGATATAATTTTGTGCAGTACATATTTAAATGTTTTTTAACCATTTTGCTATTACGTTTGATTATCTCTCAACCAAAATTGCATGTTACAAACATGCCAGTTCTATCGATCGATTTTACGTTTAGAGAGTTGAATTTATCAATGCGCACTTATTGCACTTACTGTCTTTGATTTGAAAAGAAGAGTTAAATGCGGATGCAATCTAAATGCATTATAAACTGCATCGATTGGTTTGTAAATGTCTGAACACATCGAAGAAAATAACGTCCGTTAATTTCGACCAGAAACCAAGCCTACTTAAAAATAAAAATATACAAAAAGGAAGAGAAATGTTAAATCTCTTTCGTACAGAATTTACTGGCGGCTCTGTTTGTCCACACATTCCTCACAAAATAGCGCGTCGTTTACACTGTAGCCATACTTAAGCTTTGATTCATCTATTTTTATCTTCAGTTATTATCGTTCAGTTATTAGTGTGTGGTTATTAATGTTATTGTTGATGAAGTTGTGTTATTGTTTCATTCTCGATTGCTTTTGCTTTTCATGTTTCGTCTTTGCAATTGGCTACATCTTTCTTCCTTTTATTATCATCATTATTATTATTATTATTATTATTATTATTATTATTATTATTATTATTATTATTATTATTATTATTGTTATTGTTGTTATTATTATTATTATTATTATTATTATTATTATTATTATTATTATTATTATTGTTACTGTTATTATTATTATCATTATTATTATCATTATTATTATTATTATTATTATTATTATTATTATTATTATTATTATTGTTACTGTTATTATTATTATCATTATTATTATTATTATTATTATTATTATTATTATTATTATTATTATTATTATTATTATTACAAATATTGTTGTTGTTGTTATAGTTATTATCTTTTCCTTATTATTCTTGCTGTTATTATTGTTACTATACGGTTGTAGTTGATTGATAAAGCCATTGTTTATTTCTGCAATGCTTTTTTTTTTCTCTCTTTTGTTGTCGTATGTTGTTGTTATTATTGCTGCTATTACTACTGCTGCTGCTACTACTGCTGCTACTACTATTCCTACTACTGAAGCTATCGATGCTGTTGATACAGCTGCTGTTGCTGAAGCTGCTGGTGGTGCTGCTTAGTTGATGTTTCTTTTTGTCTATTCTAGCTTCAGATCAAAGAACGCTGAAGGAGTGTTACGGCTCCGCAAAGAATGTATGGCTGGAAAGTCGGTAATGAGTATAATTAGTGGATAATATACGGTAAAGTTAATGACTGTAATGCTTTCGGAGATAGAAGTGGAGAGAGAGAGGAGGGAGAAAGGGAGAGGGAGAGAGAGGAGAGGGAGAAAAGAAGCAAGAAGAGTGTACGAGGTGGTGGGAGTAAGTAGGAAGGAAAACCAAGAGCAAGGAAGAGAGAGGGAGAGGAAAGCAATCAACATTAGTTCGACAGCGAATGACATACATACATGCATATATCTATATATACATATATATATATATATAGACATATATATATATATATTTATATATATATATATATATATATATATATATATATATATATATATATATATATATATATATATATATATATATATATATATATATATGTATATATATAAATATATATATATATATATATATATATATATATATATATATATATATATATATATATATATATATATATATATATATATATATATATATATATATATATATATATATATATATATATATATATATACACATATATATATAAGATATAGATAGATAGATAGATAGATAGATAGATAGATACACACACATATATATATATTTTAATGTGTGTGTGTGTGTGTGTGTGTGTATGTATTAATATATAGACTGTGTGCGCACGCACACACCAACACACCACAAACAGAAAAGCAATGTTTATACCAATTTATTTACACATGTTTTCGCGCGTCTATATGATACATACGACGCTGGGTGCGTAGTGCAGACTAAATTTCAGTAAATTGGTTGGTTAAGATGCGATACGAGAACCTATTTACAAATACCGACATCAATGGCACGAAAAATAGGAGAGTGAATAAGAAGGGCGAAAATCACTAGACACAAACAAATACCTACATAATAACTGACGTCATTCAGTACATAAGACCCTTCATTTGAATAATAACAACCACTCCCAGATATGATGTCACATTTAGGAATACATATAACTTGGTCGCGTTTTTTTCTGTTGGTAAAGTATTATAATACTTATACACAGAAATATATACATACAAGCATATGTATATATAAGTGTGTGTATGTATATATATATATATATATATATATATATATATATATATATGCGAGTAAAAATAAATACAAAAAAGGTGGGGGTTTTTGTATGATTGTGTATAGAGGTCATACCGGCCATGACGAAGGGAAATAGCCCTGAAACTCGAGTCGCCTTTATATATTTATATTTATATATTTGATCCTTTATATTGAACACTCAATATTTCATCTACATTCAATACTTTATTTCATGGTGCCATCCATTTTTATTTTATTTTATTTTATATTATATATTGTATATTATATTATATATTGTATATTCCATATTCTATACCCCACATTGGTTCTGCAGGAATATAAATAAAACATAAAAAACAGACAGTGTTGGAACTCTTTTAAACAAAATAATATATATATATATATATATATATATATATATATATATATATATATATATATATATATACATGTGTGTGTGTGTACATATATATATATATATATATATATATATATATAACTCTGCCGAAACAGGTGTCGTAAATTTGAAACACCATTTGTGTTCTCTTTATATATATGAACTCTTCTTTCTCAGACTGGAGCGAACACGACACAATGAAGTAGAGAAATTTGAAAAGACAACACGAAACCGGTTATTTCTCAAAATACAATGTTTATATACCAAAAAGATTTTATAACATTTTTCTAACATTTTTCTAACATTTTTCTGACATAATTTAAATATATACTTTAACCATGTAGCACAAGCCTTCTGTAGTTTTTTCACTCTTATTATCTTTTATACATCCAACCACGTGCTTTCACATACCAACTTTCTCACACACACACACACATATATATATATATATATATATATATATATATATATATATGCACACACATTTTGTATTAATCGGAATGGTGTCCTCATCTTGGTTGTTACTTCCACTACGTTTCAGTTGTTTAGGATCCAACCTTCCTCAGATGTTTTGAGATTCCCAGGCTAAGTAGTAAGAGGAATCGCACGATAATGAAGGAAGGCTGGAGCGTACATAACCGAAACGTTGACACCATTCCAGTTAATACATAATACAAAAATTCTTCATCTCAGAAACATAGAACTGTAATATAAACACACACACACACACACACACATATATATATATAGTATATATGCGTAACAAGAGGTACAGGTGTCAATTCATTAGGGCCGTTTCAAATGACTCCTTTAATTGATTAATGAAAACATTACATCATATTTTCGTTAACCAATTAAAGGAGCAGCTTGAAACGGCCATAATGAATTGAGACCTGTACTTCTTTGTTACGCATTTATACTTTATTCACCTATCCTGGAATCTGCGCTTCGGAAATATCATAGAAAATATTTTAATATGAAGTACATGTCTGAATAGCCAAGTGCGGATCTCTTCACTAAGCTGGGTCGTATTATCTGCATACACTGCAAGAATATCAGGTGGTGGCACTTCTGCGCCGAGTTTGATATTCACGTAATAATATTTGGGTATGCATGTTACTCCGGCCTAACAAGGTGCTTCAATTTAAGTAGCTAATTCAACTCTCTCCGTCTCTCATACATACATACATACATACATACATACATGCATTTATGCCTATATACATACGTATATTTGCATGTATGTATGTATGTGTATATATATATATATATATATACAGTGTATATATATATATATATATATATATATATATATTGATAATAATAAAATGACAGAAAAAGAATGAGACCTCGATATTAGGTAAATAGAGGAATTCATATATATATATGCATATATATATATATATATATATATATATATATATATATATATATATATATACACATGCGTGTGTACATACACGCACATGCATACATGCATACATACATACATACATGTTTATGTATATGTATATATATATATATGCATATATATATATATGTATATATATATATATATATATATATATATATATATATATATATATATATATATATATATATATATATATATATATATATATATATATATATATATATATACGCATACGTGTATGCATACACGCACATGCATACATACATATATGTTTATATATATGTATATATATATATATATTATATATATATAGGTTTCATTGAGCTTTCCTCTGATTCCTCCTAGCTTCTTCTACAACGATAGCCCACTCACACATACACAAACGCATGCACATTCCCCCCCACACGCATATACCCACGACGCACATACATTGAAGCTTTTTAACTCCCTAACCTCACTTGACTTTTGATTCTGTCGTGATTAGCAATCTCTGTTTTAAATCAGTGAACACACACACACACACACACACACACACACACACACACGCACACACACGCACGCACGCACGCACACACATGACTTCAGTGGCGCATAAGTATATTAAATGTACTAAACATCCATTAATTTTATTCGCCACGTTTATTATAATTCTTTTGTCATAACTTCTCAACACAAGACAAAACAAATCAATTACATTCCGAACGGAAGGCTGAAATTTGCGATTATCTCTTTGTGGGTTACAAGCCGTGTAGTGACAGGGAAGGCTTTGTATTTGTGGTACTACGCGTCATCTCAGTTGTCAGAAAGGACGTATTAGATATTGAAGTTGATATATATACATATGTGTGCATGTGTGTGTGTGTGTGTGTGTGTGTGTGTGTGTGTGTGTGTGTGTGTGTGTGTGTGTGTGTGTGTGTGTGTATAATCGCCCTGAAGTCTAATCCTTCCTGGAAATTAGTATGAATTGGAAAATGATAATGAAGATATCCCTAAGGGACATTAGGTTTTGTCAAAGACTTGTACTTAGATATAACTGAATGGTTTATTGTTGCATTGGACAAATTCTAATTTCTTAGTCACAGACACACACACACACACAGAAACGCACACACACCACACACACACACACACACACATAGATAAATTCTAATTTATCTAATTTATCCACACACACACCCACTTAGACAAACTCTAATTTCTTAGTCACCAAAGCTTTACACAACAACCACAAAACAAACGGTTAAAAATATGGACTCCCAAACTGTGGAACATGCCCCAACCTACTGGAAGGCTCAGAATTCCTATTCAAGCAAAGGGATAGGTTCACAGTTAAAACCAACTTCATTTTTGCTTCCAAGAATCTAATTTATGACATAACTTACTCAGGTTGTGGACATAAATATATAGGACAAACGAGTATGACACTGAGACGGAGAAGCACACTACATAAGGAACTGATTCGGTTCCCACAATACAGACAGATTCCTTTGAGTGAACACATAGAGAGATGTGCAGGTAATATCCAACCAAGCTTCACAGTTTCCTCATCTACCAGTGCAAAGAAACAATTTCTATACAAGAACGTTCAAATAAAGAAAATTTGTTCATCGAAAGATGCAAAACACGTCTAAAGATGAACGCATAACCAACTTTGATCTCAGTATATATTTTAATTTATGATCACATACCCATTACTGTACATATTTCATCTCACTGCTTTAACGTTTAAGTTTTTGTATATATTTATTTATTCCCTCCCCGGAAGATGAGCAATTACCTCCCCTGTCCCCAATAATAATGATCACCAATTACCTCCCCTTAGATTTTCTTCTTGTTGAATCATCCATTTACAAACCACTTCACACACATGGACTAAAATCTTAAGAAAATACGAAATTACGATAATTTCAATGTGATGATTAGCGAAAAGAAAACCGGTCGACAAACACAATATAAAGTATATTAAAAAGTATATTAAAACTATGTAAAGAGTGTGCGTTTCCTTATTTTATTTTATATATATAATATTTCATTACAACTCACCACGTGGGAATAATCGAAATTCTTCTCTTTTCGTTACTATATATGTATATGTATATATATATGTATATATATGTATATATATGTATATATATATATATATATATATATATATATATATATATATGTTAATTCTCTAAATGAAGTATTAACAGTAACTGCACGATAAAGTGTAGTACATTGCCACTTAAGTGTGGCTGACCCCTAGGGGTGGATGTTACTGTTGCTTTTAGCCCCAGGAGGACATCTCCTCCAGCTGGCTTATCGACACACGACTGTGTCCTGTTTGCCAAGGGAGTTATCCCTCTCACCACGACCAGCAGCACGAACGTATCCGGATTTCAGGGTTATTTCCCTTCTTCGGCGTTCGACAGCTGATGACCTTGGTGAGAGAGAAAAACCTGGCAAAATCTTATATCTTCTTTTCCAGTGACATTCTTCACTGATATTGAAAAGGTGAAAACAAGCAATGTTAATTCTCTAAATGAAGTATTAACAGTAACTGCACGATAAAGTGTAGTACATTGCCACTTAAGTGTGGCTGACCCCTAGGGGTGGATGTTACTGTTGCTTTTAGCCCCAGGAGGACATCTCCTCCAGCTGGCTTATCGACACACGACTGTGTCCTGTTTGCCAAGGGAGTTATCCCTCTCACCACGACCAGCAGCACGAACGTATCCGGATTTCAGGGTTATTTCCCTTCTTCGGCGTTCGACAGCTGATGACCTTGGTGAGAGAGAAAAACCTGGCAAAATCTTATATCTTCTTTTCCAGTGACATTCTTCACTGATATTGAAAAGGTGAAAACAAGCAATGTTAATTCTCTAAATGAAGTATTAACAGTAACTGCACGATAAAGTGTAGTACATTGCCACTTAAGTGTGGCTGACCCCTAGGGGTGGATGTTACTGTCGATAAGCCAGCTGGAGGAGATGTCCTCCTGGGGCTAAAAGCAACAGTAACATCCACCCCTAGGGGTCAGCCACACTTAAGTGGCAATGTACTACACTTTATCGTGCAGTTACTGTTAATACTTCATTTAGAGAATTAACATTGCTTGTTTTCACCTTTTCAATATCAGTGAAGAATGTCACTGGAAAAGAAGATATAAGATTTTGCCAGGTTTTTCTCTCTCACCAAGGTCATCAGCTGTCGAACGCCGAAGAAGGGAAATAACCCTGAAATCCGGATACGTTCGTGCTGCTGGTCGTGGTGAGAGGGATAACTCCCTTGGCAAACAGGACACAGTCGTGTGTCGATAAGCCAGCTGGAGGAGATGTCCTCCTGGGGCTAAAAGCAACAGTAACATCCACCCCTAGGGGTCAGCCACACTTAAGTGGCAATGTACTACACTTTATCGTGCAGTTACTGTTAATACTTCATTTAGAGAATTAACATATATATATATATATATATATATATATATATATACATATATATACATATATATACATATATATATACATATACATATATAGTAACGAAAAGAGAAGAATTTCGATTATTCCCACGTGGTGAGTTGTAATGAAATATTATATATATAAAATAAAATAAGGAAACGCACACTCTTTACATAGTTTTAATATACTTTTTAATATACTTTATATTGTGTTTGTCGACCGGTTTTCTTTTCGCTAATCATCACATTGAAATTATCGTAATTTCGTATTTTCTTAAGATTTTAGTCCATGTGTGTGAAGTGGTTTGTAAATGGATGATTCAACAAGAAGAAAATCTAAGGGGAGGTAATTGGTGATCATTATTATTGGGGACAGGGGAGGTAATTGCTCATCTTCCGGGGAGGGAATAAATAAATATATACAAAAACTTAAACGTTAAAGCAGTGAGATGAAATATGTACAGTAATGGGTATGTGATCATAAATTAAAATATATACTGAGATCAAAGTTGGTTATGCGTTCATCTTTAGACGTGTTTTGCATCTTTCGATGAACAAATTTTCTTTATTTGAACGTTCTTGTATAGAAATTGTTTCTTTGCACTGGTAGATGAGGAAACTGTGAAGCTTGGTTGGATATTACCTGCACATCTCTCTATGTGTTCACTCAAAGGAATCTGTCTGTATTGTGGGAACCGAATCAGTTCCTTATGTAGTGTGCTTCTCCGTCTCAGTGTCATACTCGTTTGTCCTATATATTTATGTCCACAACCTGAGTAAGTTATGTCATAAATTAGATTCTTGGAAGCAAAAATGAAGTTGGTTTTAACTGTGAACCTATCCCTTTGCTTGAATAGGAATTCTGAGCCTTCCAGTAGGTTGGGGCATGTTCCACAGTTTGGGAGTCCATATTTTTAACCGTTTGTTTTGTGGTTGTTGTGTAAAGCTTTGGTGACTAAGAAATTAGAGTTTGTCTAAGTGGGTGTGTGTGTGGATAAATTAGATAAATTAGAATTTATCTATGTGTGTGTGTGTGTGTGTGTGGTGTGTGTGCGTTTCTGTGTGTGTGTGTGTGTCTGTGACTAAGAAATTAGAATTTGTCCAATGCAACAATAAACCATTCAGTTATATCTAAGTACAAGTCTTTGACAAAACCTAATGTCCCTTAGGGATATCTTCATTATCATTTTCCAATTCATACTAATTTCCAGGAAGGATTAGACTTCAGGGCGATTATACACACACACACACACACACACACACACACACACACACACACACACACACACACACATGCACACATATGTATATATATCAACTTCAATATCTAATACGTCCTTTCTGACAACTGAGATGACGCGTAGTACCACAAATACAAAGCCTTCCCTGTCACTACACGGCTTGTAACCCACAAAGAGATAATCGCAAATTTCAGCCTTCCGTTCGGAATGTAATTGATTTGTTTTGTCTTGTGTTGAGAAGTTATGACAAAAGAATTATAATAAACGTGGCGAATAAAATTAATGGATGTTTAGTACATTTAATATACTTATGCGCCACTGAAGTCATGTGTGTGCGTGCGTGCGTGCGTGTGTGTGTGTGTGTGTGTGTGTGTGTGTGTGTGTGTGTGTGTGTGTGTGTGTGTGTGTGTGTGTTCACTGATTTAAAACAGAGATTGCTAATCACGACAGAATCAAAAGTCAGGTGAGGTTAGGGAGTTAAAAAGCTTCAATGTATGTGCGTCGTGGGTATATGCGTGTGGGGGGGAATGTGCATGCGTTTGTGTATGTGTGAGTGGGCTATCGTTGTAGAAGAAGCTAGGAGGAATCAGAGGAAAGCTCAATGAAACCTATATATATATAATATATATATATATATACATATATATAAACATATATGTATGTATGCATGTGCGTGTATGCATACACGTATGCGTATATATATATATATATATATATATATATATATATATATATATATATATATATATATATATATATACATATATATATATGCATATATATATATATACATATACATAAACATGTATGTATGTATGTATGCATGTATGCATGTGCGTGTATGTACACACGCATGTGTATATATATATATATATATATATATATATATATATATATATATATATATATGCATATATATATATGAATTCCTCTATTTACCTAATATCGAGGTCTCATTCTTTTTCTGTCATTTTATTATTATCAATATATATATATATATATATATATATATATATATATATATATATATATATATATATATATACACTGTATATATATATATATATATATACACATACATACATACATGCAAATATACGTATGTATATAGGCATAAATGCATGTATGTATGTATGTATGTATGTATGTATGTATGAGAGACGGAGAGAGTGAGGGAGAGAGGGGGAGGAGAGCAACAGAACTAGAAGAGGTGATAGAAGCGCGAGAGAATCCGGAAAACTAAAGGAGAGACAGAAGTAGAAAAGCAGAGCAACTTGAGCCGAACGTGGTTGTGGTTGATGAAGCGGAAGATGTGAGGTTGGGGTGTCTCATACTCTTGAAATAGAAAAACGGCTGAGACGAGTGGGTGCGGTGGACTGGGGTGGAAATGAAGGTGGGTTTGGGTAAGCAGTGATGATGTTGTTGATGTAGCAATGGGATGAGAAGAAGAAAAAGCTGTAGCAGAGGAAAGGGTTGATGGCGTCGGGGGACGGTAAGTTTGCACATTCTGATCGATTCTGGGCTAATTTTGTTCATCGTTATACAAATTCAACTCTAGGCATACCGTGTATCGATTGGTATAGCATGCACCTCTTACCATACCGAATGTTAAGTAATTGGCTAATTCCCATCAATTAGACCCGTTTTAGCAGGCACCCAGCTCGCGGCTAAAACAAGAGAAAAAGCCGTCAGCTATATATCGCTCATGAAAAACTAACTACCCGCTGAAATTAGCAAAGCGTGTTCTTGCAGTTAATACTGCTGCTGCTACTGTTTCTACAGTGCTGCTACTGCTGCTGCTGCTGCTGCTTCTATTGCTGTTGTTGTCTTAATTTCGATGTTAAAATCATTGTGTTGGCGGGCCTCAACACGAAAGTTTGCTTCGTCTTACAAAGAATGTTGTTTCTGTAACCCTATCATTGGTCAAACAATTTACTTGTAAGATTTTCGAAATTATGGATAACCGCAATTAGAAATTATTATTGTTGTTTTTGTTGTTGTTGTTTTTCTTCTTTTCTCTTTTTTTTTATATTTTAAGTTCTATGAACATCTTGAATTAAAAAAAGGGTACGCATACGTACACACATAAACACATATAGAATCACATACATAAAATCATATACATACAACCATATATACATATGTGTGTGTGTGTGTGTATACGTACATATATATATATATACATATATATATATATATATATATATATATATATATATATATATATATATATATGAATAAATATATATATATGTTAACACACATATAAACACACAGACACACACAGACACACATGCACACTCCTACACACACACAGCACACACAGCACACACATTCATTGTCTTAAAATTACAAGTTATAATCCTTTTCCAGCTTGAAGCTAGTTGAGAATCTGTTTATAATTATGCTCAATGAAAATGGTACAATATTTAACTGTACACGGCTCGATATGACTGCGGTGTGGTATTAGGTGATGTGGTAGCCTACAGCTATATACTAGCATCACATCGCAGCAATTGAAACAGAAATATACACACGGAAACCCCTCTCATTTTCTCTCTTTCTCTTTCTATTTCTCTCTCCCGTCTTTCTCTCTCTCTCTCTATCTATTTATCAACATATATATATATATATCTTTCACTCTCATTATCTCTCTTTATCTTTCTCTATTTCTCTCTATCTTTTTATATCCTTTGCTTTGTCTTTCTTTCATTCCCATTCATTCTGTATCCCTGTATGTGTGTCCGTATGTGTGTGTTTGTGTATATGCATGTATATATGTATGTATGTATACATATATATATATATGTGTGTGTGTGTGTGTGTGTATGTGTGTGTGTCTGTGTGTGTATATATACATATATATATACGCATATATGCGTCTTGCTTCAGTCATTGGACTACGGCCATGTTTATTTCTATGTGAGAGTATATGTATGTGCACTCATGCATGAATATATATGTGTGTGTGTTTGATTTATATGGTGATTGTGTGTGTGATGCGTGTATGTGTATGCCTCTATCATTTCTGCTTTCAGTTTTCTAATGTTTTGAGTTGATTTGTTTCTATACATGAGATGAGAAACTCTCTCAGCGCGTAGTGCACCTGTGTTTGCGTGCATGCGTGTGTATGTGCTTGCGTGCATGTGTGTGTATGTGTATGTGTGGGGGGTGTAATGTGTGCGTAAAGGAGCAAAGGTGCTTCATGAGCCATAGGCTCATAATTTCTGTTTCCCCGGATTCTGTGGTGTATACACTCCCACTCTGGACGAGATTACTTCGCAGGATTACTCATTTTTGCCAGCTGAGCCGACTGGTGCAACGTGAAATGAAGTGTTTTGCTCGACAATACAACTCATCGCGCGGACAAGGATTCGAAACCGCAATCATATGATCATAAGTGTAACACCCTAACCACTAAACCATGCGCTACCATATACATACATTTGTATGTATGCATGTTTGTGTGCATGTATGTATTTACATGTAGGCATGCATGTAAATATATGTATACATGTATGTATATACACATGTATAAGTATATGCATTTGTATAATGTATATATATTTATTTACACACATACATACACACTCGCACGGATAGACATATATATATATATATATATATATATATATATATATATATATATATATATATATATATATATATATAATGCAAATATAAAGACAAAATTCTTTAACACATCCTTAATGATTCGTTACAATTGTTTCTGTACCAATTCTGCTTGCCAACTAGAGTTGCCAGCAGAGTTGGAGCAGAAACAATTGTAACGAATCATTCAATATATGCTAAAGAACTTCTTTGTCTTTTTATTTGGATTATGATTTACTCTTCGCCAAACCAAACAACAATTTGCTAAATTAAAAGGGAATATTTCTTTTGAAGTGTTTTGGGTGGCGTGAGCTAAACAGGAGATATTGCTTCGAGTTCGTTGGTTTATGATAAATGTCAGTTATAATTTGGTTGATGACTTTTTTTATCTATATTCCATTGTAAATTGAATGTTAGGGTTTATATTATTGGTTATTGATTTAAATTCCAAAAGTTTATCAATGGTCTTCTTCCAATTGATAAAGCAGTCATCCAAGTATCTTTTCCGGTTCTCTATTATATAATGGTGAAATGGATATCCATATTTTTGCAGTGACACTTCATAGATAATGAATTCAAAATATCCCATTGTTAGGTTCGCAAGAGCAGGGACTACTTTCGTTCCCATCGCAATTCCACAATTTTTAACGATAGTAGGTGTCATCAAATAGGAAATAATCGTTCTTTTGCATTACAACTCACCACACGGGGATAGTCGAAATTCCTCCCTTTTTTTAACTATATATATATATGCATGTATATATACATATATATATATATATATATATATATATATATATATATATATATATATATATATACACTAAAGCCGAAGCAGCGAACAATGACGTATAGATGTGTGCAATCATATTTAACAGGTTTGTTTATGAAAAGTAGAGTAGAATTCTTTTCCTGGACTATTCCCGCAGTGAAAGGTTTTCACACCTCCAACTGAACACAAATTTGTCTCATAACAATATTGATGATGATGATGATGAGGAGGAGGAGGAGGAGGAGGAGGAGGAGGAGGAGGAGGAGGACGACGACGACGACGACGACGACGACGACGACAACGATGATGATGATGACGACGATGATGATGACGACGAATATGATGACGACGAAGATGATGATGAAATACGTGGATTTTTAGAGGAGGAGACATTAATCAAGTGTAGCGTTCATAAGACAGCAGTATCCCTTTTGTGTAACTTATGTGAACAATCATCTGATATCATTAGACTGCACCAAAAGGAATACAAAAAGCATTTTGACAAAATGGCAGTGCTTAATAAACAGACAGTTGTGTAGGAAGTATTAACTAAGATGTTCCAACAAATGGTATGCGCATCAACCTTTGCCAGTAGCAGGGAATAATCAGCTGAAACTCAAGTAGGTTATGATAATATTTACAGACAAAAAACTGCAACATAAACGGCCAGATATTTCTCTCTTTTGGAAGGAGTCCAAAAAATGCACCTTCGTCGACGTAACTATACCTGCACACCAAAATATTATGTAGACAGAGAACGAGAAAGTTCAAAAGTGGTGCCCCAGCACGCCCACAGCTTTAAAGCTGAAGCACTTCAAAGAATTAAAGAATTAAAGTCCAAAAGCTAACATTAGAACTGAATTACATCCACAGAACCTCAAAAGTAAGTATGATACCTATTGTGATTGGTACACTTGAAACCATCTGAAAGACTGCAATATTCGACATGAACAACTGCAAACACCTAACTTTATAGGAAATTGGCAACATTACTTGGAACAACATATATATTGAGAAAAGTACTGCGTCTTTAAGCAGCGGGAATGAGTTGAGACATGACAAAAATAACTCAGGTGGAGGAAGATCCCACTCTCATGGATAAATGAATGTTTGAAGCCTATGGCGTAATCTCACGCTCATGGATAAGTGAATGTTTGAAGCCTATGACATGATCTCACATTCATGGATAAGTGAATGTTTGAGTATATTCAGTATAGCAGACGACATTAGAGAATTAAATAGCTTTAGCATGAAGAAATGGAAAGTAGATCTCTACTCAGGTGACACACTCTTAGGGAAAGTTAATATCAAAAGAGGAATGTTCCAGGGGGACTCATTGTTCCTTTGTATTTGTCTAATGCTTGATCCCCCTCAGTTTAGTTTTAAGGAAGGCAAAAGCAGGGTATCAGTTCAGAAATAGTAAGGGGAAAATTAACCATTTGCTCTACATGGATGATCTGAAGCTTGTTAGTAAGAATGAAAAAAAGATAGATTCCTTAATACTGACTGTAAGACTCTTCAGCAAAGATATAGGCATGGAATTTGGCATAGATAAGTGTGCAATATTAGTCATGAGAAGGGAATAGGTAATCAACAGTAAAGGCATCCAATTACTAGATGGCCAGACATTAAAATCATTGAAAGGTGGAGTATTAGAATCTGACAGAGTATTAACTATAGAAATGAAAACGAAAATTGTGGAGTACATCACAAGGATGGGGAAGCTAATGAAATCAAAGCTAAATTATCCGAATCTAGTAAACAATTGACGTCACCGAACAATTGACGAACTTGTTGATATGATCGGTGTGTCCTGGAGCTCCTGCCAACGAATTTTGAGCGAGGAATTGCGAATGAAAAGAGTTGCAGCAAAATCTGTGCCTCGCTTGTTCACGGAAGATCAGAAGCATCCGCGACTGAATGAGTGTCGTGAACTGAAAGAACAGCTGGCAGTTGATCCGGACCTTTTTTCGAAGGTCAGCGCTGGTGACGAAAGCTGGTGCTATGGAATTTACAGATGTAAAAGAGGTGAAGAAGAAGAAGAAGAAAACGATGGAGGTTTTAAAAGCAAGAGTTCCAACACTACTTCAAACAGTGGAAAACTCGTCTGGACCGATGCATTGCTTCAAATGGGGAATACTGTGAAAACGATAAAAGTGTAAACATGTACAACTATGTGAATAAAACGTTGCAAATTTCCGGTTTCTATTGAGAACCCCACCCCCACCGTACTTACATACATACATATATACATACATACATACATACATACATACATACATACATGTGTTTGCTTCTCAGTATTTGTATGTATGTACTCTGCCAAAGGTTGTTTCGCATTATTTTTCTAAATATTTTCTATTTCTGTAACCCTTGTGGCTAATAAAGAAATCATCATTACTCATTATTACAATTACAATTATTATTATTATTATTATTATTATTATTATTATTATTATTATTATTATTATTATTACCATTATTTTTATTATTATTATTATTATTATTACTATTATTATTATTATTATCATTATCATTATTATTATTATTATTATTATTATTATTATTATTATTATTATCATTATTATTATTATTATTATTATTACTATTATTATTATTATTATTATTATTATTATTATTATTATTACTATTATTATTATTATTATTATTATCATTATTATTATTATTATTATTATTATTATTATCATTATTATTATTATTATCATTATTATTACTATTATTATTATTATTATTATTATTATTATTATTATTATTATTATTATTATTATTATTATTATTATATGGCTTTGTGGTTTTAAAAGAACAATTATATCCCCGGGACTTTTTGTAAAGTTTCTCTTGTATTTTTTTCCCATCCTACTTTTTGTTTTTATTCTTTTCTTATGGTCCGCTATTCATGAAATCGGACCTTTCATTGCTTCAATAAAGATGATGCATATTGTAAAGAGACCACTCTTTAAAAACGGAGTCCATTTTCTTCAAACACTTCCTGTTTACTCTGTTAAAAATTACTGGTGTTATTTACTCATTTCCAGTGTCATCCAATGGAAATGAGACACAGCGAGTGAGAGAGAGGGGGAGAGAATGAGAGAGAGAGAGCTGGCGCTATTTTTGTTTCTTTAGCAATCTTAAGTAAAGAATGACTGAAAAATAGGTTGGGGATTTGAGAAAGAGAAAGTGAAAGTATGGTAGAAGTGGCGGGGAGAGAAGAGTTGTTAAAGAGAATGTAAAGAATGTAAATGAGAAAGAAAGAAAGAAAGAAAGAAATAATTATCTCAGATAGAGAGGAAGTTGAAGGAGTATGAATAAAATGCAGATAGAAAGAAGGAAAGTGAATGATAAAATATATGGGAAGTTAAACTAAGAAACATTGAGGAGCAAAGAAAGAAAAAACTGAAAGAGATAAAGAGAGACAGAGATATACTTGAGAAAGGAGTGAAGAGAAAAGCTGAACGGCGGAAATTGAGAAGTTCAAGTGAAGAATGCTTTGGGGTGGTTGGAATACAAAAACAACAATAATGGAAGTCTGTGAGTTTGGGGAATGGTATGTGTAGAACCAAAATAGAGAACAGATCATACGGTGGAAGTTGTGTAGGGTAAAAAGATATAGGGAAAGGCAGATAGACGTTCAGAAAGATAGACAATAGTAAGGAACATTGACTATTGTATAGATATCCGTTCTTTTTAAGTTTCGCTATTGTTCAGGTTATAAAGAATATTTTTGCTTCTGCCTCCCGACTCTTTCTCTGTCTTTTCTGTTATTTTTTGTATGTATGAGTCTCGTTGTACACAAACACACGATTTAGTCACTACGTCTAATTAGCCGTGATAATACCTCAGATAATTGGTCTAAATTATCGATCACTCATCAATTGACCACTTCTGGTGCTATTTTTTTTTTCCATTTCTTTGCCTTTTTTGTTCCTTATTTGTTTTGTTTTGGTTTTTTTTTCACCATCTTGGAATTAGTTGAATGGTTTATTGCGTTGATTGTTCCTTTTGGAGTTCATCTCTCTTTCCCTCTCACTCTCACTCTCACTCATTCTCTCCCTCACTCACACCCTCTCCGCATCTCACTCTCACTCACTCCTTCTCCGCCAATCTCGCTCTCACTCTCTATCTCTTTCTTATTCTCTCCTCTTTCTTATAGTTCTTATATATTATTTCTATTTCTTTATAGTTTCACATTTTCATATTTTCTTCCGCTTTTTCTTCATCTTCTCTCTCCATTTCTTCATCTTTTTCTTCACCTTCATCTTCTTCTCTTCACTAAGAGCACGAAGAGGAAAAGTGTAAGGAAATTAAGAAGAGTTCAGTCAGCAGACGATAAGTCATATGTTCGTTCGTCTCTTAAATGACTGCTTACACATCCGGTGAGCGTGCGCAGACTGACTGACAATTTGACCTCTTCCACGTCTGTTTTTTCGCAGATTAGATGACTGGAGAAGATTAACAATTCGCTGACATATTAATTATAGCAACGGATGGAGAATGTTATCAGACAATAGACTTCAATCTAAACAGGAGCATCAGAGAACTGGATAAAGAATCATTCACCAGAAACGTTGCAACATCTAATAGGCCTGTATCGAAGCAACACGTCATCCAACTGAATGTTGACCCTACATAATTTACGAACAGATAATCAAATATTTTGTTGATAAACGTTCCTATTTGTCTATCATTTGGTCCTCTTTCATTATTTCTTTTTATCCTATTATTCTTTGGTTACCTCCCTCTTTCGTTTAATTCTGCAGAGATTAAAGTATTGAATTACATGAACAAGTTGTAAAGGTGAAAATAAATACGATAATTCTGTGCATGTATGTGTATGAATATGAGTGTGTGTATGTGTGCATGTGCGTATGTGTGTGTATGTGTGTGTGTGTATACGTACTCATACATGCATGTAAAAGAACTACATACATGCATGCATACACATCACTCGCTTCCTCTTTATCTCTCTCTCTCTATGTGTGTGTGTGTGTGTGTGTATATATATATATATATATATATATATATATATATATATATATATATATATATATATATATATATATATATACAGAGAGAGAGAGAGAGAGAGAGAGAGAGAGAGATATGAGATGTATATATACATGTATGTAGTTCTTTTATTTCTTTTGTGTTTCAGCCATGCGGCTGCGGTCATTCTAGAGCGCCACCGTTGTTGATTACTTCTGATGGAATTTCATATCACCATTCTTGCAGGTACTTTTTCTTGATTGTTGACTTGACTCATTAGGTGTGTGGTGAAGTTTGACACGGTTGTCCTCGTCTGTACTTCATGCCGGAACGTCGGTTCATTTGGTTGCATGAATAAAAGACTGACCGATTCCTTTTTGAGGACATCCACATCCACATTGTTTTTAATTCTTTCGGCAGGACATTGAAGACCTGTGGGCCTTTAAGTCCCAAGATATTGTAGTATATTGTCCCTGCTTTAGGTGGAGTAGACGGTACCTTTGGAACAACGCAATGGCGTCCGGTACTAGCTAGGTACTAGCTCTTTGAGAATTTTCCATATGTTAATTATTATATATATATATCTTTTGCGTCTTCACTCCAAGGAGTAAAGTCATAGTTCTTTCCAGCCTTTCCCTGTAGTCCATCTACTACAGTGTGACAATCTTTTTAATGTAATAACGTTGGATCGCTCTAAGCTCTGCTGTTAATTTGACACTATACAGTGACCACAGGTGAGAGCAACAATCTACGCGACTGAGAACAAAGGTCTTGCACAGGGTCAACACGACTTTTTAACCTCTTGTCATGAAGGACCTTTGTATACACTTTGTTGCCATCTTGGTAATGCAATGATGCATACCGATCCCCAAGTCATCACTTACTGTCTGTGACTCTGGGATTGCAGTGCCTTTGGGTCCTGTATAAGCAGGCTGTGGTAGATTTGTGAGCTGATAGTGCAGTACTTGAAATTTCCCAACATTAAACTGCATGTTGTTTTTCTCAGCCCACTTGTATATTAATTTAAGCCCCAACGGGGAGGTGAATTGTTCACTAAGTACTTCATTTATCCTTTTTGGGGTTCTGCGGTCAGTGAACCATTCTCTTGAAACAATAGTCCTGTTTTGTACTGTACTGTGGCTAATTCCTTTGCAAATTTATGAAGGCTCTGGGGGTTGTACTTATGCTTTCCACAGTGCAGTTCACTCTCTCTATCTCTCTCTCTCTCTCTCTCTCTCTCTCTCTCTCTCTCTCTCTCTCTCTCTCTCTCTGCTCTGCTCCTTGATTCTCCCTTCAATTCCTGGAGTGTCCATCTTAAGTTAGACTTTTCACTATCTTTCAGCTACCAACGCAACCTTTTGTTTTACGTCTCAGGAATGTTTTTCTTGTCTCTGAGGATTTTATCTTGGGATATTTCTGGCCTATTTTTACTGAGACATATTTAGTGCACATATCGACATAAACTGATTAAGTTTTATGTCGTTGTCTTCGATAGACAGACAGTCGGGTTAGTTTTGTTTATGGATATTTTTGCAGATTGATTTCCAGATTGCTTTATGAAAATTCAAGTTGAATATGTCTTGAGTCCTTCTTACATGGTAGATGCCAGCAGTTCGCCTAGGACCATACATTGTTAGTTCTACAATGATGTGGACCGAGGAAGCTGTTAGTGTCACTTCACGCAATGGATAAGGTCAATATCATTTGCATAGCAAAGATCCAAAATGTTGTTACCCCTGGTTGGCTGGTGTATCACTTGTTCCATGAACAGTAAATTAGAAAGTTCAACTAAGAAATCTGATTGTCTTTGTTCATTCAGTGACATCCCAGAAAGGCTGTGGCCTTCAGACTCTTTAGCATTTGGGAGGTTGAAGTTACCCAGTAGGAGCATATTGATGTGTTGGCCTAGATTGGTCAATACCTTTTCTTTTTGTCTGAGGCTATCCTCAAATTTATCATCATATTATGAGGCATTTTGCAGTAATATGTGTATATTACCACATCAAGTTGTTTTAAATACACTATGAGTGTGTTACAGACTCACTTCAAATATAACAACAGAGTTAATGGTGTGACATCTTCATGCACGACTCCACCGTGACTTTGATCTCTTCTGTCTGTACAGAACACAGCATTCATTGATATGTGTGACTCTGCATCATTTATGTCTGCAAATAGATGTTTCTGCAAGTGCAATGGATATGAATTAATTGCAGGCACAGAGATCCCTCGGGTACGCAATTTTGCTTTTACTGTTGCCTTGTAAGAGACCTCAAATATTTCAAAATAGAACTAGCGAGACGCTTCGCTTGGCGGTAATGGTAGGCACCTTGGGTCTATTATTTTTTGGAGGTCTTCTCAATTGCAAGCGTATTGTGGGCTTTGGATTTCTTTGCGTGTGATTATTATTCTACCTTGTTAGCTAAGTGGAGAGTGGTAATTACCTTGAGTTTCACTTTGCCTGAGTTTTAGATGCGCAAAGTAGCAGTTCATCCCCATCTCTCCATGCCAGCAGACAACTTTTTATGTAGAATTTGCAGATAGCTCACGTTTCGTGTACTGTTTTCTTATTGATTTTGCTTTAAGTAGTCTGAAATGGAGAGGAAAGCAGCCTTCGACTTTTTCTATCCAAAGGTGCTTTCAACCCAATATTTGTATGCTGTTATTTATGGTCTCATATGCTCCGAGATCCACTGTTCCAAAAATAATAATATATTTTTATTTATCATACCTGACTGTTTTCTTTCTTTTTTTTTTTTTCGAATTTAACATTTTACATTTGTTGTTGGCAAAGAAATTATTTTTCTGTTGTTTAAAAGTAATACAGGGATCTCATAACAGAGAAGTTTCTATTTTTTTGGTTGGTATATTTTCCTTCGTTTCTAAATTAATAGCATAGTAAGTACAAGAGTTGAGATTCTTACAGGTATCGGTAACATTGCTAGAAAGGTGTGTATACTATATGTGGATATTGATTTTGTACAAATTTTCATCTGAAGAAACGTGCTTGGTGTTTTCAAATATTGTTAGATCTTTATATGAAAGTAGTTAGATGATTTTAAAACTTTTTCTTGATACCGATATGTGTGAACATCGTTTGATTGTTTTTAACGAGAAACACGATACCAATTTTACTGAAGTTAGTTTGGGGAGAGAGAGGTGAAATATAACCATGACTTTTTCATAGAAGCATCAAAGACTCTAAAGAAATTATTCTATCTGAAAATCGGAACCTGGCGGTCACTGACATGTTACCGAGAAAGCCTTCTGTGACCGTTCAAATGGCTAGAAATAGCATACATGTCTCCCTCAAAACAAGCCCTATTGTCTTGAAAAAGGATGAATATATATAGGATGTTGTAGTCCTAGATATCCTAAAATGATGAGACGGTCACAACTGGGGTAGCTTTGCTTATTGGTCTAATCGACCAAGATTGATTTGGGACTAAACAACAACATCAAAAATTAATAACAGGCGTAAAGAAATAGACTGGATAATGGTGAAGTTACAATAAAACTTAGATATGTTTCGACCAAAGACTGGTCCAGGCCATGTCTAACTTAATAGCACCACCTGATAGGATTATCTAAATCCTTTTTACAGTCAAGTTTTGTTTATCATCCATTCAAGTAGTGAATTCTTATTGAATGAGTTGTATCCAGGTATGGGTGGCTTGTCTGGTATTCCTTGAAGAAATCTGTCTAGACTCCGTTTAAAGCTGATAGGATCCTTTTCCTCTTTTATCTGTTTCGGGACAATGTTAAACAGGGTAGGGCCTGTTGAGGAAAAGAAATTATGCCGCAGTGTACCTATATGTTGTGATCCTGAATTGGGCAGGGGACGTATGGTCCATGGTCCCAGCCTTGGACGAACCTTGAAACTAATGTTCAGGTCGTTTGGGCAATATATCCAGATTAACAAATTGCACGCCAAACGATTAAATCATTGGATGATGATACTTAGCAGTATGGTCCTTAGTTACACACAGAGAGGGTGGTAAATTTGGAAGAGTCATTCGAGCGACTGTTTATGTACCATAGGTCGGCTCGATCAAAGCTGACGTCAGCGGGAGGGGGAATAAATAACAACTACAAACTGACTTCTAAATCAGTCGTGAGCAACTTGTGGTTCGCGCGAGATTCAGAATAATCCGCTTAACGAAAAATTACCTTCAAATTTTTTTAATATTGCGACTCGCCCGATGATGAGCCGTGTCTCATGCAAGCCCGCTTCTCGATAAAATGTTGCCCATGCCATTTCTAAAAGCATCAACTATAAAGAAATAGTAGCTGTACCCACACTCGGAACAATGGTGACAACAACAAACAGTGACAACAACGACCTCGGTGATGGTATCGATATTAAAAACCAAATAGCAAACGAACGATGCAGCTTCTATATAGTCGCTTGAGCGGCTAGAAAAAGCAGCCAGATTCCTATAAAGCTCACCCGACTGTGATGGTAAGGATAGGACGTAAGTAAAATAATAGTCCTGATCCATTTGGAACACTCCACAGTTGGAAAATCGAACTAAACAACAACAACAACTACTATGTTACAGTCAGAGGTTATCAACCTCTTATGTAATCATTGAATTGACAAGAAACTTTCATGGAGTTATGTTTAAATAGTGGTTTGTTGTTGCTGCTGTTGATTTTTTAGTGGACGGGGTGGATACGTGGGTACAGACAGCAAACACAGTAAAATATTTCATTTCTTTCCACCCTTATAGAAAAAGAAAATGATCTTAGTGATACTTTACCCCAAACCGGAAGAGTGTGTATCTTACGGAAAACGTAACAAAACCTAGCAAAATGAAACAACAGCAACGTGTGTGCAGAACAACAAGCAAGAGCTTTGTTGTTTCGTTTCGAAACAAATATAGAAGAGAAAAACTCCGGATTAATTTGCCTTTTGTTCTGTTCCTTGTTGTATTCTAATCCAAAATTCATTTGTTTATCTTCTAAAACAAACCACTTCTTTCTTTTTATATTTTCCATGGGTACGTATCTCTGTATGTCGTTATGTCGTGTGTGCACGTGTACGTGTGTACGAAAGTTTGTGCATGTATGCGAAAAATGTACGCATGTGCATATGTGCTTGTGTGTTTATTTTTATGTAAGTATATACACACACACATATATATATATGTTTATTCATTTATATATATTTGCACTGTATATGTGTGTATATATAGGTACATACACACATATACATATATATATATATATATATATATATATATATATATATATATATGGGGGATGTATGTATGTATGTATGTATAAATATATACATAGTGTGTGCTTATGTGTTGTATATCTGTGTGCGCTATTAGCGTGGTGAGGTGCACGTGTAGTTGTGTGTCGATGTACGCTTCACTTGGCCTGTGACACCAACAGATTTAGTCACTCGGTGAATCGCCTGTTTTGTCAACTCCACCATCAAATGCTATTTGTAAACTATTTAAAATGGCGGAATGAACAGAAAAAAGTGCTTTGCCACTCTCCGGGCGCGTGAACTATTCTTCCTCTCTGAAGTGATCGGATAACAGTGACGTCCTCTTTGTATAGTACAGAAAAGGGAGAGGGAAAAGGAAGAAAAGAAGGGGGAAAGTAAGGCGTTTAAAGAAAGAAAGAAAGAAAGAAAGAAAGAAAGAAAGAAAGAAAGAAAGAAAGAAAGAAAGAAAGAAAAAGTATTAGCCGTTGTTGGCGTTTCTCTCCCATTAAGGTTGCCAACGATAGAGGTAAATAGTAAGAACAAACTAAGTAACAATAAACAACACAAACAATAACAAAACAATAAAAACAAATAGCTACAGAAACAATAACAACACCAACAAGAACAGTACTACAGGACCCACACACACACACACACACACACACACACACACACACACACATACACACGCACACACACACACACACGCACACATACACTGCTATACAAATATGATAGTCTTCAATTACGGTAACACATGACGGGGAGGGTCACATTAAGAGGGAATATTATACACAAACTCTGTCACAAGACCGTATAGAGTCGTTAGATCTACTAGAAATAGCAGCCAGATTTCCTACAAATAACGCTCTTTCGTCTTAAAAGAAAACAATCGCTTCGTGCGGAACTGGTTTCTCTGCACATAGAAAACAGACCAGACGGTCATGACTGGAATGGCTTTGATCTACTAAATGAGGTTGTGATGGGCGTAAACCACAACAGTAATAGCACTGGAGCCGATGAGGAAACCTCATTGCGGTCGTCCGATCTGCTAGAAATAGTAACCAAAACTCATTATAGTCACACTTTACTGTCAAAAAAAAAAAAGGAAGATCAAACTGGATGACAAAGACGGGGTTACGCTATTCCTGAACAAAACTAAAGAGGATGTGATGGACACGGCTTGAACCATTAATCATAGGTCTGCACGGTTAGAACTGACTTGGGACTAAACAACAACACCTGCGACAACAACAACAGCAACAACAACAACAACAACAACAACGACGACGACGACAACAATGGGAGGAGTTACTGCTGCTGTTGTCGCAATTATTTTTCATGTAGTCATACAAACCCACACACACACACACACGCACAAACGATATCGTAAAATAAATATTGTAGATGCTGGATGAGCTAGAAATAGCAGCTAACTCATACCATTGGTCAATGTAGTACTTAGATGTACAAAAAGATGTGAAGATCATAGCGGTGGCGGTGGCGGTGGCGGTGGCGGTGGTGGTGGTGGTGATGGTGGTGGTGGTGGTGGTGGTGGTGCTTTCTTATCCCCCAAATATATGATCGAAAGCGTTCCAGCCATGACTAACTTGTCTGGTTTTTAAAATTCAAACGTAGTATATCTACGACTACAATATTCCTTTTAAAGACAGTTAGAGTGTAATTTGAGGAAAGTTCCACTACTATTTCTAGAGCTTTGAACGATCTTACGGTGTCCCAAGATGGGATGCTTCTGTTGTTGTTTAGCTCTTTGATCGAAGACCTTCTAACCGTGTCCATCCCTTCTTTTCCGACATAGTATGAACCGCAAGACATTATCTTATACTTGAGGAAGCTTTGGATACTATTTTTGAAACGTCGATTGACCACATATGTGTTTTATCGTTGATTCATTGTTGTCGATGTTACCGTTATTTAACCCAGGTCAATCCCTCTGATTAGACAAACCTATGATCAAAATCATTCTCTTTTTATGAATATTGACGAGTATATTAACAAATTTGTCTTTCCCGTTTGTTAAAAGAATAGGATATGATTTCAGAGCTAGATCTGGCTGCAATATCTAGCGTGGCTGTGTGGTAAGTAGCTTGCTTACCAACCACATGGTTCCGGGTTCAGTCCCACTGCGTGGCACCTTGGGCAAGTGTCTTCTACTATAGCCTCGGGCCGACCAAAGCCTTGTGAGGGGATTTGATAGACGGAAACTGAAAGAAGCCCGTCGTATATATGTGTATATATATATGTGTATATATATATATGTGTGTATATATATATATGTGTGTATATATATATATGTGTGTATATATATATATATATGTGTGTGTGTTTGTGTGTCTGTGTTTGTCCCCACCACCACCACCACCACCACCATCGGTTGTCAAGCGATGGTGGTGTGTTTACGTCCCCGTAACACTAGCGGTTCGGCAAAAGAGACCGATAGAATAAGTACTAGGCTTCCAAAGAATAAGTCCTGGGGGTCGATTTGCTCGACTAAAGGCGGTGCTCCAGCATGGCCGCAGTCAAATGACTGAAACAAGTAAAAGAGTAAAAGAGTAAGAGGTCGAATAACCGTGTAGAGACCTTCTCGTTGTCTCAAATGTTGTTGTTGTTGTTGTTGTTGTGATAGTTGTGCTTCCTGTAGTAGTTGTGGTCGTCGTCATAATTGTGGCTCTTCCTGACGTTCTTGCTTTTCATGTTCTTGTTATTCCTGTTGTCGTTTCGTCACCGTTTTCGTTGCCATTATTGTGTTGTTGCTTTATTGTCGTTGTTGCTGTAATCTTCGAAGTTGTTCTCTTGTTTTTATCGCTGTTGCTGTCATCGACGTCGCCGTTGTTCTGTGTTGTTTTCCTTGTTGTCGTTGGTGCTGTTGTTTTTACTGTTGTCGTTTATGGAGTCTTGGGAGTTGCTATCGTTGTCGTCGCCGTCGGCGTTACTGCTTTACTGTTGTTGTTGTTGTTGTTGCCCCGTCACACGTCATGCGAAAGACCCCGAGAAAGTTGAACACCTCACCAAAGGGCTATTTACAGCTCTGGGGTGGATCACGTTACATAGACACCACGATGCTGCTTCTGTCGTGTACACATGCACCCCTGTCTACCTACACATCTCCCCCCCCCCTCATACACACACACACACACACATTGCTATCAAAACAGTGCAGCGACACACGCACGCTAGCTAATATACACGCGCACACATGCACATACATACACGCACTCACACACTCACACACACAAACTCGCACATCTCAACCGCACGCGGACACTTAACATATGCACGTATGCACAAATATATTCTCTACGTATATAGATTTATATACAACACACGCACACAGACACACAACACACACACACACACACATACATACACACACACACATACACACACACATACACACACACACATACACACACACACACACACACACACACGCACACACACGTACACACACACGTGAGACCTTCTGTTAGTGTTTGGAAATGTCAAATGTCCTTTGACTTGTAATTCAAGCTGACAAGTTGGCGTCGTTCAACACTTTCATATAATTGTATACACGCACATACAAGCACAAACACACACACTTACACACAAACCAACACATACACACACACACATACACAAATGCGGATATCAAATGCAAGGGAGCCACGCGTATAACACACCCTCTATCTCTCTTTATCTGTTTCTCTCTCTCTCTCTTCTCTCTCTCTCTCTCTCTCTCTCTCTCTCTCTCTCTCTCTCTCTCTCTCTCTCTCTACATATATATACAATATATATATAATATATATATATATATATATATATATATATATATATATATATATATATATATATATATATATATATATAAGAATATATATATTCATACGTGCATATTTATATATGTATATATAAATACACGTGCATATTCATATATGTATATATATATATATATATATATATATATATATATATATATATATATATATATATATATATATATATGCATATATATACATATATATACATATACATACATATATATATATATATATATATATATATATATATATATATATACATACATAACAAGTTTTAAACAAGCAGACGTAACAGACACCCAAGATATTCCCAAGAGTATGTATATGTGTGTGCCTCCGTGTATGTCTGTGTCCGTGTGCGTGTGTGCGTGTGCGTGTGTGCGTGTGTGCGTGTGTGCGTGTGTGCGTGTGTGCGTGCTTAAACAATCGGAAGTACATTTACACATTTCTAATTAGATACTACACTATACACACAAACACTGCGGTGAAATATATACGCGCACATACACATATATACATGTGTGTGTGTGTGTGTGTGTGTGTGTGTGTACACACACACAACCATTCAAACGCACTCACTCAAATATAATAGATAGATAGATAGATAGATAGATAGATAGATAGATAGATAGATAGATAGATAGATGTGTGTGTGTATATATAAATACAAATGTAGTGTATAGATAGATAGACAGAGAGAAAGAAAGAAATAAAGAGTGAGAGAGATGTCCTCGTGTGAAATCTACCAAAGAGAGTAAACTGAAATTAAGAACTTGTATATACATACGTGTGCGTGTGCAAGCGGTTGCATGTATGTATAACATTGATTAATTACATATAATTACGTTCTTAATTCTAATCCTGTTTTGGATGATTGTATGTGTGCGCTTTTGCGTTTGTCTATACCTCATAAAATCAGTAAGATGCCGTTGAGTTGTCTGCAAAGACAATAACAACATATCCAATCCTACAAGGTTACGCCGGAAATACTTTCAAGTTTAGTTTCTACCAACATAGTTACTTCTTCAGTAACAGAATGATATCAGCAAATACTGGTTTGTCAAAAATTTCAGATTGGTAATTAAAAGTCTAACCACAACCAACCACAAGCTTATTGACCGCACTAAAGTGTAAAAACAGAACGACAATTTCAACTTGTGTATCATCGAGAAGATGGCCATACTATTGTGTGTTTGTGTGTGTGTGTGTGTGTGTGTTTGTGTGTGTGTGTGCGTGCGTGTGTGTGTGTGTGTGTGTGTGTGTGTGTATGTGTGTGTGTGTGTGTGTGTGTGTAGCTGTTGCATAAGCACGTATACTTGACCTTGTGCATGCAAAAGAAGACAGCGCCAATTTGAAGTACAACGATGAACTGTTACGGAATACTATGGCTTTCATTTCTGCCGTACTCAAGTTGTGATAGCTGTTCTGCAACACCAGCCCTCTCTGAACTACATTCATCACATCATTATTTGCCTGAGAATTAGGAACGAGGGACTCCGAGTAGCAGCTTACACAAAAGAAATGAGCTTTCTTTCGCTTGATTGCATTTCACACCAGTGAGATTCGTCATCAAATACATGTGTATGTGTATGTCAATGTATGTATGCTTATGTGTGTGATATCTGTTTGGTTTGTTTGTGAATATATATATATATATATATATATATATATATATATATGCTGGCAACATGACCATCCCCAAATACTACTATATATATATTATTATTATTATTATTATTATTATTATTATCATTGCCTTTGCACAGCTTCTAACGCTGGAGATGTAATACGGTGTCAGCTGTTCACTACCAGTGAATTAAGGTAACACTCCTTATTTTTCGAGCACCTTCCGGAGTATTCGAGCGGTTCCAAGCAGTGCTGTTTTCTGCTAGTGTTCCGCCCTTATTGCAGCCCCTATTTGTTCCATGTACTTCTCAAGATTTTTACTCACTATTCCCAGAGCTTCGACTATTCCCATGACTCCACCTTTTTCATCGACCACAACTGCTTAACCTCCAAAGCTAACCTGTCATATCTATCGAATTTTCTTTTTTCCTTATCGCATATCTTATTGTCAATGCTATATCTATGGGCATGCTATATCTATGATCCAGCATAGTTTGCTTTCTTTCTCAATTAGGACTATGTCTGGCTTCCTATTCTCTATCTCATGGTCGCACTGAATCATAAAATCCCATATGATCTTTGCATTATCATTTTCGATGATGCCTTCGGGTTTATGGTCGTACCAATTTTTTGCTCTGTCAATTCCATACTTGCTGCAAAGTGTCCAACAGACAAGCCTTGCTATATTGTCGTGGCGTCTCTTATATTCCTTCTGGGCTAGTGGCGTACATTGACTGGTGATATGCCATACGGTTTCACTAACACTATTATTATTATTATTATTATTATTATTATTATTATTATTATTATTATTATTATAAATAATAATAATAATAATAATAATAATAATAATAATAATAATGCAAAAACATCCCAAAAACTGTTACTCAGAGTTTCACGTTCCCGTTCGTCGGACAGTTTTAATTATGAATAAAAGAGTAGTATATATATATATACATATATATATATATATATATATATATATATATATATATATATATATATATATATATATATATATATATATATATATATATATATATATGCACATAGACAGATGGATACATAGAGAGAGATAGACGATATAAATATATATAAACGAATATATATGTTTTTATACATGTGTATATAAATATTTATAGATACACACACATTTATGCATATACATATATACATGCATTTATGTATATACATATATACATGCATTTGTGTATTTGTATACATACATACATATATATATATATATATATATATATATATATATATATCATACATGCATACACACATTATACATATAACTGTATACATGTGCATGCGTGTGTGTGTGTGCGCTCCCGTGTGTGTATCTGTGCATTTATACAATTATGCAAACAGTGTAGAATGTCGGTAACATATATGCGATCAACGATGCCTATGTATCACGACTACCACTAACACTAGCGCTACCACAAACGCCACACACATCTAGACGCACGCACAGAAAGAGAGAGAGAGGGGGGGAGAGATAGAGAGAGAGAGAGAGAGAGAGAGAGAGAGAGAGAGAGAGAGAGAGAGAGAGAGAGCAAAGCAGACCATGTCGTATAAGTTGGTTTCAAATAATGTATAAACCATTGAGTAAATATTTACAGAAAGATCAACGCCACTTCGAAGCACTCGTAAGCCGTTTACTCGTGTTTGTTGAAGCTGATACGGTTCTCAACTGTTAACCGGAAGTGTTAAGCTAGCGTGTAACCGTAATGGCGTTCGTTAGCACACGTGACACAGATCATTTGAAGATCTTGTCTTTTGGTTACATTTTGTTAGTTATGTTTGGACTTATGCTTTATTTTTGTTCTTGTGTTTTTGTGTATTTTGTCTCTTTTGTTGCTTATTTCTCTCTCACTGTTGTATTGGAGGTTGGGCAAAAAGACTTGGCTTCTAATTACTGTACATGTGGGTGTGAATAGTTTGCATATGTTTTGTGAGTCGGTATGTGTGAGTGTGAGCGTGTGTGTGTGTATGTACAAACGTTAGTTTGTGGATTGTTACACACTCGTACACAGACACACATACATCTATGCATATATATATATATATATATATATATATATATATATATATATATATATATACATGTGTGCGTGAGTGCATGTGTATATATATATATGTATACATGAATATATACACATGTGTGTATGTGTGTGTTTGTGTGTGTATAAGTATGTATATATGAATTATGTACGTGTATATATACTTATAAGTAATTAAGATAATCGTCTAATTCTTACTGAATCAGCTACAGATATACATATTCTCCACGGCTGTCTCAGAGATTTAATATGAATTTGAATCTGGTAGAGGTACCACTTTAGCATCAGAGAACTGCTGGTGAAGTGCATAGAACAGAGACTTACCTTTATATGTAAAGTTTTCGTTTACCTAACGAAAGTCTTTGACACAATGAATAGAAATGCCCTGTGGAGAATTTTTAAGAAGCTGAAGTAGACATCTTAATTTGTTGATATATTTGTCCAATTACAAACTGATAGAAATGCCTACTTCAATTCGAATGGTACTGTGCTGAAACTGATTGCAGTGAACAATGGTATTAAACAGCGGTCTATATCTGAACCAACTTTGTTCTTCGTATACTTTGCAGTAGTGACTCTTCATGTATTTATGGACTGTGATCAAGTTATCTTTGTTTCGGAACTAAATCCAAGGCCTATACAATTTCTTCGTAATAAGTTTTATGCTAATGATTGGGTTCTTGTGACTCTCTCCGAACATGATAGTGAGAAAATAATGAACCACTTCTTCTGTGCTTGGACAGCTTTTGGACTGAAAAAATTCAGACCATGTTTACACTGCTCTGACTGAGGCGTTTGAGAAACCAACTATACTTGGCTAAGGAACCAGATTTGATTATATAGAGTATTTTGCATATCTTGGAAGATCTATCTCTAGGGATGGATCCCTAGATACCGAAATCTACTTGCGGATTGATAAGGTTTCAATTTTCTTTGGAACATTGAGCAAATGTGTGTTTGTTACAAGCATTCGTCTGCAATGAGAAAGAGATTATACTCGAAGTTGGTTTGATGACCACCATATAAGACATATATATACTAGCTTAAAAGCCACATCCAGTGCATTCTTTTAAGTTAGCTCCTGCAGAGGGCGAGTTGGGCTTGCCGCCCAAAACTAGAGAGAGCAATAATTATAAAGCATTTATTGATACCCTACAAATATGGTATTACCTTACCAATATGGTATTACTTGAAATTCAGTTTAAATAAATAAAAAACTTATAAGTTCACAAATTTTTGGTGTTCTTTTAAAATTTGAATTTTCAACTGTTTGCATATAACAAATTCTCATCCAGACCTGATCCCAATGCTGGATGTTCAAGAACCAAATAAAGGGCAAATTTTCAATTCCGGGTTCATCTTGATTCCAAAAAAGTTTAATATGTCTTTGCACAGCAAATGTAGACTGAGATACAGGGGTCCCAGACGGACGAACGGACGGACAGACAGAATTTCGCGTTTATTATTATTCACAATTGACAAGTCCCTTAAATCCTTGGGAGTTGTTGGGGCACTGCAGTCATGCAACGTATCTAGAACGAGAAAGCTTGGTGGAGTTCAGTCCTCTCTAGACTAAACTCATTTCTACAGCTGAGTGGCCTGGAGCAAAGAGAAGTGAAGTGTTTTGCTCAAGAACACAACGCGTCGTCCTGTCCAGGAATCGAAACCACAACCTTACGATTATGAGTTAAAACCCTAACCACTAAGTTACACACCTCCACGTTTATTATTTAAATATGTATCTGAGCATGTGTGTGTGTGTGTGTGTGTGTGCTTATTATATATATATATATATATATATATATATATATATATATATATATATAGTTCAAAAAAACAATAACAAAAAAACAAAAAAACAACAAAGTGAGGACGTGATATGGATAGTATTATTGGACGCTCAGGAAAGGAAAGAGAGAGTGTATGACGTTTCGGGCGTAGCCCTTCGTCGGAAAGATGGAAAGTTCGGAGAATGGAAGAACGGAGAAAGAGGAAAATGGTACCGATGCCCACGAGGTTACATATATATATATATATATATATATATATATATATATATAGGAGTGGCAAGTAGCTTGCTAAACAACCACATGATTCCGGGTTCAGTTCCACTGCGTAGCACCTTGGGCAAGTGTTTTCTACTATAGCTTCGGGCAGAATAGTTAGGACGCCGGACAAAATGCTTAACGTTATTTCTTCTTGCTCTATGTTCTGAGATCAAATTCTGCCAAAGTCGACTTCGCCATTCATCTTTTCGAGGTCTTTAAAATAAGTCCCAGCTGAGCACTGGGTCGATGGAAACAACTAAACTCTCCTCTTAAATTTCAGGCTCAGAGTAGAAATAAATATGCAAAGGGTTTTTCAAGAGCCCATAGTTTCGTAGTAACTTACTTAATAAACTCTTTGGTAAGGTTTTTTGGCGTAAAAACTAGGCCCTTGAGTAACACATAGTATTCATTGTTGTTGTTTGCACTCCGTTGCTTACGACGTCGAGGGTTCTAGTTGATCCGATCAACGGAACAGCCTGCTCGTGAAATTAACGTACAAGTGGCTGAGCACTCCACAGACACGTGTACCCTTAACGTAGTTCTCGGGGATATTCAGCGTGACACACAGTGTGACAAGATTGACCCTTTGAATTACAGGCACAACAGAAACAGGAAGTAAGAGTGAGAGAAAGTTGTGGTGAAAGAGTACAGCAGGGTTCGCCACCATCCCCTGCCGGAGCCTCGTGGAGCTTTTGGTGTTTTCGCTCAATAAATACTCACAACGCTCGGTCTAGGAATCGAAACTGCGATCCTATGACCGGGAGTCCGCTGCCTTAACCACTGGGCCATTGCGCCTCCACACATAGTATTCACTGCTTAGGGAAAAGATTTTATGTGTGGGTGTGTTTGCTTATGAGAACTCATCGATAGGTGTCGGGTATAAGTGCATGCGCACTATTAATGCGTGTGTTTCTGTGATGAGTGAGTGTATGTGTGCGTATATGTGTGTATATTTGCGAGTGTGTGTGTATGTGTATGTGAGCGGGGGGGGGGGGGTAACGTGTGCATATGTAACTGAGAGGTGGTAGGAGGATGTGTTAGAATGGAAAGGAGGGAGTGGCTTCTTACGCAATGATGACAATCAGTGGACAGCATGTTAACTAGAGGTGAGGAGGGAGAAAAGAGTGACGATAATGGTGGTGGTGTTGGTGGTGGTGGTGGTGGTGATGGTGGTGGTGGACGTCGTCGTCGTCGTCGTCGTCGTCATCATGATATGGAGTTGATGTTGAGGCGGGAACCATGGTGGTGATTTACGCCGTGGCGCTTTTGGTGGTTGTGATTGTAGTGATGGTCGTAGTGGCCATACTAGCAAGATGGTGGTGGCGCAGGTGACAGTAGTAGTAGTAGTAGTAGTAGTAGTAGTAGTAGTGGTAGTGGTAGTAGCATGACGGTCATATCAAAGACTATAATGACTCTCACTATTTCCTTTAACGATCTTCATTAGAAATGGAGAGTTCATCGAAGCGCCACAAACTCAAACACCCAACTCGTACCGCTCGTTCATACTTACCTTTTAGGTTCTCTCTCACCCATCCACTCTCTTTCTCTCTCCCTGTGTGCGCGCGTGTGCGTGTTTGCCATCCATCTTGCTGTGTACACACACACGAACACACACACACACACACACACATACACATACACACACACAAACACACATACATATACATATATATATATAGATAGATATATAGATATATATATATATAGATATATTTATATATATATATATATGCATGTACCTGTCTCTGATTATCTATGTCGATTTTATATGTGTGTATGTATACATACGCATATATATATATATATATATATATATATATATATATATATATATATATATATATATATATATATATATATATATAGTGTGTGTGTGTGTGTGTGTGTTTGTGTGTGTGTGTGTGTGTGTGTGTGTGTGTGTGTGTGTACGTATGTATGTATATACACCATATATTATATATAGCTAGCAATCTCTCAATGTACGTCTGTTTTTCTGCCTGTCTCTGTGCTTGTCTGTCTGTATGTATGTATGTGTGTGTGCATGTATTTATAGGTGGATGTGTAAATAGATAGAGAAATAGGGGGGTGCAGACAGAGAGAGATCACCTACCTATGTAACGATCTAACTATCTATCATCTTAATTTGTATGTCTATGTATCTATTCATCTGTCTGTCTCCACCTATTAATTCCCTTCTTTATCTCTTTGTATTTAAATTGATATCAAAATACTTGGGTTCATCTTGGCAACGAATCCCTTCAGATTGCTTTTGTATTTAGAAACAAATATATGGAGAGAGAGAGAGAGAGAGAGAGAGAGAGAGAGAGAGAGAGAGAGAGAGAGAGGGAGAGAGAGAAAGCAGATGCTGGAGAATTAGTGGGAAAGGGACAAAGGGTAGAGTAACGAGAGGCGGTGAGAGAAAGAGAAGGAGTGGAGGGCACAGATTTTAAAGAAACAGCCAGACAAAGCGAGAGAATGATGGAGAGAGAAAGAGAGAGACTGAGAGAAAGATAAGGGTAAGAGAGATTATGAAAGGAAAAAAAGGTACAGATTTTTTTAAACGGTTCCTCTTAACTCAGATTTCCGAAAATGGACATGTAATTTTGCCAAGAACTCTGTTCCGATTAGCATTTTGGTAAATAACACAGCGCGTCTTAATTTCCTAGAAAGAACTAAATACAGGGAGAAGGAAGAGCGAGAAATAAATGAATTACAAGAGAAGGGAGCGGGAAATGGATGGCGGGAGACGAGGGAGCTAGGGGGAGCTAGGAATGGTTCTTTAATATATAGGATACGACCAATTCTTCCTGCCTCCCCACTCATCCTCTCAACCCCTCGCTACACAAGCAATTGTTAAAGGAACTAATTTTCATCATCATGTAGTGGGAGAGGAGAAGTGGGAGGGTTAAAGAAAGTTAACTAATTTGTATTTCGTTTCAGCAAAAGATGAGCGAATATACAACATAAAACAAAACAAAAGAAAAAAATATGGCGGTTGGGTGGGATTCTCTGTTTCTTTTCAATTCTTTTGTTTTCTTTCAGTTCTTCTGAGATACAAAAAAAATAAATATGTAATAATAATAATATTAATAATGATGATAATGATGGCAGTAATATTGATAATAATAACAATAATAAACTAAAAAATAATAATATAAAAAATATTTCAGCCAGAATATAAAAATGAGTAAGGGACTAGACAAATGTGCCAAAGCTACTATAAGAGGCAAATTAACTAAAACTGAGAACATTAAATTAGTCGCAGACATTGAAATCAGACAATTAGAACGGATCCACCCTTACAAATATGTAGGCGTAGATGAACTGATAAGACACAACATACAGAAATATAAGAGAAAATTAGAAAAGTGTACTCCAGGAGAGACAGGCTATTAGTGAAGTGAATGCTATAAATAATAGGTATAAAATACAGTAACCGTCCCAGTGTAAAATAAAATAAAAACTGCAGATTAAACATAAATTGGAAGTTAAGTGAATTGAAGAGATAAAACAGAAAAACTAGCAAACAACTAGCAGCATTCCTAAACCACTTTCCTAAGGCTCATATAGATAGAGTATACTTACCCTGCACTCAGTGGAGACGGTACTTGATACAAAGAGAAAATTACTACAAAGTAACAACAGTGGGACTAGGTAAATACTTAAAATGCATTAAAGGGAAACTGATTTGTGCAATTAGGGGATAGGAAGAAAACTAAACAAAAGTAACCTTTTTCTATATATAAAGAAACAATGAAATAGAAAGTAAAAAGTGACTACACCGATGAAAAGAATTTATATAAGGACAAAACGAGCGATAAGGCTTTAGAAAGACGAAAAATATAATCCCAAAGTAAAAATAGAGAGAACAAAAAAGTAATAACAATACTCATTTAGAGTAATAATAATGGTTTCAAAATTTAGCACAAGGCCAGCAATTTCGGGGGAAGGGTTAAGTCAATGACATCGACTCCAGTGCTCATCTAGTACTTATTTTATCAACCTCAAAAGGGTAAAAGGCTAAGTCGACCTCGGTAGTATTTGAACATAATATAAAGACAGACAATATGCTGCTAAGCATTTTGTCCGGCATGCTAATGATTCTTATTTCTTTATTGTCCACAAGGGGCTAAACATAGAGGGGACAAACAAGGACAGACAAAGAGATTAAGTCGATTACATCGACCCCAGTGCATAACTGGTACTTAATTTATCGACCCCGAAAGGATGAAAGGCAAAGTCGACCTCGGTGGAATTTGAACTCAGAACGTAGCGGCAGACGAAATACCGGCATGCTAATGATTTTGCCAACTTGCCACCTTATTTAGAGTAATCATAATAAAAATTACACGAGGCCAAGTATTTAGAGGGAGGGGTTAGTCAATTATAGCAATCGTTTTAGTGGTACATTATTTTACCGACTTTGAGAAAATGTAAAGCAAAATTGAGATGAGAAGGATTTCAACTCGAAACGTAAAGAGGCGTAACTAAATGCTGCAAGGTATTTTGTAGTAATGAGACCCGAAATGGCTCGAAAGCAATAACATGCCGACTGGGAAATAGTGTGTCTAGGTGAGGCTGTCTGGCACAACGTTGCTGCTTGACAACTGGGCCGAGGGAATCATCTCGTTCATTGTGCGCCCTCCTCCCCGATAGTTCGAAGGCTTGTACCACAAGATAACTAGTCGGCTCTGGCTGCTGGAGCTCAAACTAATATGACTCTGTTGGAAGGTAGGTCTAGTGAGGGCACGGGCCAAAACTATGCACTCTCCCCTCCATTAGTCAGATGAAGCCTAGATTGTGTCGTGTGACAGTTAGCTAGCGCTGGATGCTGAAGACCACTGGTATTTAAAGAGAAATTTGGCATGGTGGTCATTCGCCCGCTAACTTTCATTGATGCTACATCGAAGAAACCAAAGAACAAAAGGCCAAAGGAAAAAGAAAAACCGTACTCAGCACCAGAGCTAAAGACACCTCCAGAAGTGGGGGGGGGGCACGTCGAAAACGGTAGAGAAGTAGGGCCCGAAACCGGACGTGGTTCCTCCTGATGATGTCCTTAGTCACTGAATCCTATAAAGGAACTGTTGAGGTAGCGAACCACGAAACATGGCTGGAATTTCTCCTTGATCAATATCTCACAAAATACGACAGAAAGGAAGGAAATTAGGCTCGGAAACTGGGACTAAAATGAGAAACAGAAAGACCTATTTTTAGATGCATGGGACTAATGCCCATCTATTTCAGTGGCCAATATGCAGTGGCCAATATTCAGTGGCCAATATCTTCAGTGGCCAAGATATATGGGACTAATGCCCATCTGTTTCAGTGGCCAATATGCCAACGCATCGATGTGGAAACTGGTAAAAAGTGGTATAAACATTTACCAAGCACGGTACATGACAATGACTTGGCTACAATTATCTACACCAATTACACGGTACGTATGAAGACTAAGTAGCAAGAATCAGAGAAGTTCTTTATCAGTGTTTCCTACTCGTAAATTCCATAAACCTTCCCCACTAAAAAAGTGACACTAAAGGGGGTAAGCTGGCAGAATCGTAAGCATGGCGGACAAATACTTAGCGGCAGGTCGTCCTCCTTTACATTCTGAGTTTAAATTCCTCCGAGGCTGACTTTGCCTTTCATTCTTTCGGGGTTGATAAAATAAGTAGCAGTTGAATACTGGTGTTGATGTAATCCACTTATTCCTTTACCCAAACGTGCTGGCTTTGTACCAAAATTTGAAATCATTAATAAGTTAACACTAAAAGCAGCGAACTAGCAGAATAGACGATGCTTAGCGGTACTTCGTCCGTCTCAAACTCCGCCGAGGCCGACTTTGCCTTTAATTTTTTTCGGGGTCAATAAATAAGAACCAGTTAAGTACTCCCCTCAAACACTGCCGGCTCTGTGCCAAAATTTGAAACCATTACTAAGGTAAAACTAAAAACAAGTAGATACAAAACAAGTAAATACAAAACAATTTTTACAGATCCAAACAGAAAGGGATTGCAAAAAAAGAACCCTGTCTTTATCAGAAGAATGTTCCAAGGATTCTCAATAGCTCTACGTTTTTAGCTTTAGGATTGATACCTTTAATTAACATGCTAATCTAAATAGCATGTGGTTATACATTGCAATTAATCCTCTTCTGCATATTTCTGATCTCATCGTGTCCGTCGTTTAACACCACCATCAGAATTTTATGGGTACCTTTAGCAGAGTCCAATCTATAGCAAGTATTTGAATCATCTTTTCACATTGAGACTATTTTGATATCATGATTCACAGTTTTCTACCGCTGCATGCAATATATCATAACCCCTTCTTCTAAAGCCCAGCTCGCTGCTAACAATCTTGGAGACTCCTCGGAAGGCGCGAGGATCTGCAATTTTCCTTCTCTCTAAGCCACCAAACAGAAGAAGAAGAAGAAGAAGAAGAAGAAGAAGAAGAAGAAGAAGAAGAAGAAGAAGAAGAAGAAGAAGAAGAAGAAGAAGAAGAAGAAGAAGAAGAAGAACGATGACGATGCCAACGAAGTTGACCACATGATCAAGAACAAGAAGAAATGTTTAAGCGTATACGTGCATAAGGTTTAATAAAAGCAGTTGAAATCAATATAGAAAGAACAATCTGGAATTAACGAAATACGGAAATAAGGTGTTAGTTTTACGCTTAAAAGAAAGATTGAGTGCCTTGGTGTTTCGGAACTTCAGTCCTTTTTCACGAACAAAATATCGTAAACATACGAAGAAAGCTGCTGAAAGTATTCTTTCTTTACCCTGCAGAACATAATTTTTCAGTCCCAGTATTGCAGTACCAACAGTGTCTTCTGCGTTTAGTAATCCTCTACCAATTTGCCTTTTTGATAGATAGAGTCGCTCGGTATTACTTTTATGATGGAGTGCGTTGTGCATTGTTAGCAGTTTTCTGGTCCTTCTATCTAAGTTCTGCAGCTCATATTATTATTATTATTATTATTATTATTATTATTATTATTATTATTATTATTATTATATACTAAAATAGAATATGCATCCAAACATTTAAACGCAAAGTACCCTTGGCAGAATGAATATCAATATGATTATACTGGTATGAAGATAGATAGATATATTGATAGATAGATAGATAGATAGATAGATAGATAGATAGATAGATAGATAGATAGATAGATAGATAGACAGGAGGAATCTGTTTATCTATCGTTTGTGTAACTATTTACATGTGCTTGTATGTGCATGTGTGTGTATGTGCATGTGTGTATGTGCAGGTGTATGTGTGTGTGTGTGTTTTCTGATCTTTTGTAATCAATATTTCTCTGAAACTCAGAGAATTGCCATATATAAAATATACATGGATGTGTGCATTGGAAGTTATATCCATTTTTGTTTATAAACAAATAAACACACCACGTACACAGTTATACATTCACTCATACGTGCACACATAAACTTATACGCTCTCATGCATAATTCATACATACATACATACATACATACATACATACATACATACATACACACACAGAGTAAAGTGCTATTTACTTTCCTTCTCTTTTTCACTCGCTACTGTTTCTATGTTGCTTGTGTTCTATTCTAGTTTTCAATAGAACAACCCTTATATCTATCTAACAATCTATCTAGCTTTAACTGCATGCATGCATGTGTGCGAGTGGATGTATGCGCGCAACTGCGTGTGCGCATGTGCAGTGTGTATATGTGTAGCGTGATATCTAGCCGCGCATTAATCCCGTTCTGTGTATGTCTATCTACCATCTTTTGGCCAATAGCCAAACGAAGTGTTTATGCAAGAAAAGGTTAAGTGCAGCGCAGCTCTAGTATAAAATCAAGCTGCCGGGAAGACACAACATATCAAAGAACTATACCAGTCGATATTTCATAACTATGTACAATCTCTTTGAAGACGCAGCCCTAAAGCCATTCAAAATTAACTTATAACACTTTACTTTAAGACATTTAGTATGACTGCCCACTTCGTTTTAGATCATGAGATATATCGCGACAACGACTGAAGAGAAACGTTGACCAATGCTAACGTGCCACAGTCCAGTTGAGACAGGTTTCATGGATACTCCAAAGTGCCATTGGTTTGCTGTATTCTGAGACCCTAAACACACCCACCTTTCTAATCTGATCATCCCAAGGCTGTTACTTAATTATTCCATTTGGTAATACTAAAATCAATAACAATACGCCTCAATCTAAAACATTTTCTTTTATTTTTCACGATGGGGTATATTGTTTTTGTTTGTTTTATTTTTCCAGATTAACAATTGTATTAATTAATAAGGAACAAAAGAGGAAATATTCATTAGTACAGAATAAAGAAAGAAATACTTTGTTATTAGTTTAGCGTGGTGGAATGACAGAATTATGGACAATATGTCTGGCAATATTTTCTTAGGTCCCTTTCGATTCTGATTTCGAACTCCGCTGGAGTCAACTTCGCATATCATCTTATTAACATTGATAACGGAAACCCCAATAAAACATTGAAGCTGCTTATATCTTTCCGTATTTCCTTACAAAAATTGCTCTATTTAATTTTTTATAGATATATATGCTTTTTTTATGCACATATGTAAATTAAAAATGTATGTATCATTGTATATATACTTTATTTTAATTGTTGCTTCTGATAAATAAGTATCATTGTAATAATTTGTATCTAAAGCTTGTGTCTGTCTAAGCATGATATGATGTGTGCGCATGTATGTATGTGCGTATATATATATATATATATATATATATATGTGTGTGTGTGTGTGTGTGTGTGTGTGTGTGTGTGTGCTTGTATATATGTTTATATTCTCTAAATGTTTTTTTATTTTTCGAGTGATGCCAAATGTTTAGCCGTTTTATTTTCTATTTTAATTTATATATATATATATATATATATGTATATATATGTGTGTGTGTGTGTGTGTGTGTGTGTGTGTGTGTGTGTGTGTGTGTGTGTGTGTGAGTACGTACACTCATAAATCTGTCTATGTCCATTTGAGCTTAATTATGCGTGTGATTTTGTATGCATGCTCACTATAGGTATATGTGTATGCGCGCTTCATCCAAATTTAAATTTTGTATTATTTGAATTTTTATCTGCAAAATTTCTTACCAGAAATTTCTTACATGCTTATTCTACATATACAATTTTGTAATACCTATTAGCAAATGAAATATGTGTAATGGTGAATAAATGATGCCAATAAATTTTACCAACCTCTTGTTTTGATATATACATATGTATAGGTGTGTGTGTGTGTGTGTGTGTGTGTGTGTGTGTGTGTGTGTGTGTGTTCATGTGTGTGTGTGTGTTCATGTGTGTGTGTTCATGTGTGTGTGTATGTATGTATGTATGTATATGAGTAGTAAATCCCCCAAAAAAACGAAGAACGAACACAAAAAAAACAACAGCGCGAGGACGTGGTACTTGTAAAAAGTATTAGCAGACGCTCAGGGAAGGAAAGAAAGATGGTTTAACGTTTCGAGAAAAGTTCTTCTTCAGAAACAGAGGAAAGTCCAATAGAAAAGGAAGACGGAGGAAGAAAATCGCCAACGATTTACATGTGGTTACATTTTGGCATGTACGTATGTATGTATGTATGCATGCATGTATGTATGCATGCATGTATGTATGCATGCATGTATGTATGCATGCATGTATGTATGCATGCATGTATGTATATGAGTATGTATGTATGAATGTGTGTGTGTGTGTGCGTGTGTGTGTGTGTGTGTGTGTGTGTGTTTGTGTGTGTGTGTGTTTGTGTGTGTGGGTGTGTGTGTGTGTGGGTGTGTGTGTGTGTGTGCGTGTGTATGCACCCCTTAGCTTTCGTTAAAGTATGTCTCTTGGAGAAAGCCATTCTGATACAAAACCAGATATGCACGGAATGACATTAGACATTCTGTGGATCTTTTGTTTGTGCTTGAGATCATAACGTTCCGACACTCCTGAGACTGCTACCCGTATTGGCACTGGATATCTTGCCCTTGCTTGTCTCCGGTTCATCTCAATAGGGTGGAGTGGGTGTATGAAGTGTCGTGCAAGCTTTATTGGACCTAAAAGTCTAGGTTTCGAGATCGCCGGTGAGGCAATTCTCCAATGTACAATCGAGAAAAAAGACGCCTCTGCGAGCACGGAAGCCACGGGCCGAACCCGAATGAAGCCGACCACGGATGTAATAATCTCATGCACAGGTATTGCTAACATTTTGCATGGGTAATAGTCATTGATGGTCTTCCTGGGTCTCCAGTAGACAGGCATCATGTATATGTGTATGAGTGTGTGCGTGTGTGTGTGTGTGTGCGCGCGCATGTGTGTATGTGTGTGCGTATGCAGGTAAGTAAATGTGTATGTGTGTGTGTGTGTGCGTGTATGCATATATACATTATAGATCTATATATGTGTGTATATGTGTGTATGTATGCGTGCGTGTGAGTTTGCGTATGTATATAATATTTCAGCATGCAGAACTTTATTCAATGTTTATAACAGTTAAATGAAATACAATATATATATATATTTATCACTAGCAATAAATAGCAGATATTCACTACAATTCTGTTCGAGCATTTACCAATAAGTTTCGTAATCCGGATTAGATTGTTGTTACCTTAGTGTAACTCACAAATGTTTCCGGTATACTCCCAAGTGTTATCATTTTGCGCGAAGATAAAATATATTGGGTCATCCCATAAATAATGCGGTTTTTCTCAATTGCATGAACTGAAAGTCGGAGGGGGACGAGATAAACTGCCTGCATCAACTTGCTATAAAAGCAAGTAGTGATTCTACTTTGTCCTTGTTCTTAGTGCAAGTTTTGAAGAATGCAGTTCGATTTTAACAGTTATTTTTTCAAAGCTATAATGGAAGTGACATAGTGATTCGGCATATTTTGCTTTATGAGTTCAATAAAGGCAACAAACTACAGCCTAGAAGACGAGCCTCGTTCTGGGAGATCTGTAGAGTTCGACAAGGACGTCCTGCAAACCCTGGTGGAACGAAAAAAATTTCATCGTAGCTGTTGAGGAACTAGCAGAGAAGTAATGACACAATGCGCGTACTGATCTAGGAATTGTATCCACGAACTTATGAACGTGATCCCAACACCTTAACCATAAAGCTATGCGCCTTCACACATACACACATACCCCCCACGCGATCACACTCACACGCACGCACACACACACACACACACACACACACACACACACACACACACACACAATATACATGTATATTCAGACCAGTACTGGAGGAGTAGTTTTCGTCACAGACAAGTGAATTTTGGAAGAGGAGTCTTGCAAGTCTACCAGATAAATCGATATTGGAGAAGTAGTTTTCGTCACGGACAAGTGAATTTTGGAAGAGGGGTCTTGCAAGTCTACCAGATAGATGGAAGAGCATTGTAGAAAATGAAGGAGAGTATATTTTAGATTTAAAAAGAACATTATTTATCTTAATTTTGACAAATAAAAGTATTTAAAAAACCGCATTATTTATGGGCTAACTCAAAACTTGGAGTATATTTAGATGTTATAAATATATGATTATCCGGCAAATAAAAAGCAGCAAGCTGTCAGAAACGTTAACACGCCGAACACATTGCGTAGTGACATTTCTTCCTGGTTTACGCTCTGAGTCCAACCTACACTGAGGTCTACTTAGCCTTCCATACTATTTTGAGGAGCTTGACAGAATAAGTGAAGGTGCTTGGTTTAGTGGTTTGGGTATTCGGCCCATGATCATAAGGTCATGAGTTCGATTCCCGTCGGTGCGTTGTGTACTTGAGCAATATACTTTATTTCACGTTGCTTCAGTTCACTCAGCTGGCAAAAGTGTATTGTATCTGTTATTCAAAAGAACCAGCCTTGACACACACTGTGTAATACTGAATCTCTCTTGAAGTATGATAACGGTGCTTAACCATTTTCATGTGAATTTCACGAGCACGCTATTCCGTTGATCGAATCTAGTGGAACACTCGTCGTCGTAATCGACGGAAAGCCAAGCCAACATAAGCACCGGTTGTGCATTGAGGTTGATGTAATTGACTCTCCACCTTCCCAAAAATTTCATGTCTTGTGCCTATTGCAGAAAAAATTATTTCACATACAGAAATAAGCAACTAACGTTTTATACAATGTATGATAAAATATTTTATTTAACATTTAATAAATTATTTTCGTTGATATGTAGTCATGTTTTCATTTTAACATATCACTTGGGTTTGTATTCAATTATATATTTTGCCTTAGCAATATGTCTATTATAAATGTAATTATTAATATTTCTGATAATATTCTGGAATGAAAATTTACAGTTGATATAAAATAGGCATTTTGTAAAATGAAAAATTTATAATATTGATCCTTTAAGCAAATTAGGTCAGTCAAATTTAGTCTAATCCGAATTATCCTAAACTTTAAATAGGTATAAGCTACTGTTATCCCTGTGGTGAGGAAGGTGAGGAACCGTTCTCTGATGAAATTGTAATAAATTCCGAAACTAGTGAGGTCCATTCACAAAGAGAAAAGTATGTGGTTTACCACAGTAACGACTCAAAAAATGGATTTACTTGAAAACGTGCGGGGCTAAATATATCCACTAAAAGGAAGACATGCTAGTAAGTTTATATTATACACACATACATATGTGTGTGTGTGTGTGTGTGTGTGTGTGTGTGTGTGTGTGTGTGTGTGTGTGTGCGTGTGGAGGGGGGTCTGTGTGTGTTTGTGTGCATGCATGTATGTATATATCATAAGTTTATATTATACATTATATATTTATTCACACATGTTTGTATATGTATATATACGGATATATAGTTTATGTATATATACATATGTGTATGTGCTTGTGCGTGTGTGTGCGTGTGTGTGTGTATTTTTATGTATGTGTATTTGTGCATTGATTAACATATATTTTGTGTCATATACAATATATATTATGTAATATACTATAATTTGTTTTCTATATCTTAGCTTTTTTCTTATATGTTTCTATACATATACACGTATGTTTCTATACATATATACGTATACATACATAAGCACACACATATATATATAGATAGATAGATAGATAGATAGATAGATAGATAGATAGATAGATAGATAGATAGATAGATAGATAGATAGATAGATAGGTAGGTAGGTAGGTAGGTAGGTAGGTAGGTAGGTAGATAGATAGATAGATAGATAGATAGATAGATAGATAGATAGATAGATAGATAGATAGATAGATAGATAGATAGATATCCATAACGATAAACACTGTACAGTATGTATGTGCGAGAATGTGCAACTCTTATGTGTGTGTGTGTATGAGTCGTGTGTTAGTTCATCTATTTTTCCAATCAATTTCCTTATGTAAGATACACATGTCTATATGAGACTTGCCAAAATCTCGCAGGCAAGAAAGATGAAAGCTACACAGGTTAAAGTATACATGTTTAAAATCTTCATGCATTTGCAGCATGGGTTACACTGACATGCGGATATGAAACACAATATCATGCATCAAGGAATAAGTTTGTACTCAATCAATAGATCAACTGGAAATAGCAGTCAAATCTCCCTCAAATCACACACTGCACAGTCTTAAAAGAAAGGCACAGTAGAGAATATAGTTTTAAATATACAAGAAAGACATGAAGGTCGTTACTGAAATGCTTTTGATTAAAAGTCTGCTGGATGATTGATGACTTAGGGATTAGACTAACACTACTGTACTAAACTGGATATGTAGTTATTCTTTTAATACGGTGATTCTCAACTGGGGTCCATGAGAGCCCAGCGAGTTCATATAAGATTTGTGGGTTTCATGCAAACAAACTAGTAAACTGGGATCCACAGTAGTATTTTTAAAGGTTCGTGAAAAAATTTTGCTTTGGATGTACTAATTGCAAGAAACAGCAAGGGTTCTTTCTCTATGTTTTATTTAGCTCAACATGTTACCAGCCACTGAAGCATGTTAGCTCAGATTACAAGCCAACACAAGTAAATGTGTGAGAATCTAAAAAAAAAATAGGAATTTTGAAAGAAGTATCTATAAAACTAGTATTTAAAAATGGAATGGCTATGAGCATCCACCAGAATAAAATAGTGATCAAAGGGGTCCATAGGCAAAAAAAATGGGAGAGGACCTTTGGTCTGATATATTTTCAATATAAAACATGGTTCAAAATACAAGAGCACGCTATAAATCTCTATCTTTTAATAAGTTCAGAAACTTCCGTCCGTTGACATTTGTTTTACATTGTACGTAAAAGGTATCTATTGTATAACATCAAATTACAAAGAATCAGAGCCAGTGTACAAGAACAGATTATGGGTTTCCTTCATTCTCAAAAAATATAGAATTTTATCCTCGGTTTAATTATTTTAATAAAATTAAAACGTTGCACTCTAACAAAACTACGAAGATGTCGACAAAGCTAACCCTTTTAAATAAACAGCTCTTCTCGAAAAACAAATAACCCTAACAGAACTCCTTTTAACATTACTGATTTCAAATTTTAGCATAAGGCTAGCAATTTCGGGGGATGGGGCAAGTTGACAACATCGACCCCAGTACTCAACTGGTACTTGTTTTATCGACTCCGAAAGGATGAAAGGCAAAGTCAACCTCGGCGGAATTTAAACTCAACTCCATGTTACATTATTAAAATTTAGAAATTATGAATTAAATTTACTTAATTATGAATGATGCTTGATTTCTTTATTTGCCAGTAATCTGCATCGAATTCCTTGGTCGCCAGTCATACTATCACTAACATGATTGTTTCTAAATTTGACTGTATCCTCACTAGACACTTAATTTTATCTCTCTACGGTTATTTCTCCTAACTTATAGAGATGTGACAATATGGTCTATCTCCAAGAAAGGTAGCCATTCTAATCCTTGCCAACAACCAGCCTTGAAGATGATTAAAATGGTTGTCACCGGTCACCGATCGCTCTGTTTACCGATCGCTCTGTTTACCGACCATGGTATTTTCTCTCCTACCCCGCTTCAGTAATCTCTGGTTTATTTCCCTTAGAAGAAAACTACCAGAAATCTAACTGGAAAGAATAAAGGGTAAGAGTTTATAAAAATGATGATAAATATTTGAAGGGTAATCTTGGGAATACAAAAGAACATCTTCCGTGTATGTTAAAGCCGTAGATACAGTTGTATATAAGTGCATATATGTATAAATGTTGTTTATGTGTTAGCGAAGATGTACGTCTGTCTGATAATGTACAGTGCGGAGGGGAGGTCTACACGTATCGGGTGAGTATATATATGCAAGAATGTATGTATATGGTGGGAGTATTTGTACGCATGTGAATTTCTATGTGAATGTATTTCCGCGTGACTGTGGAGTAAATATTTCTCCTTCTTCAAGCCAAGTAAAAGCCAAACAGATTTTGGGTTCTGAATCAGAATAATCTTCTTGAAATTCCTCACCATTGTTAAACCTAAAGAAAGTGCCATTTATCGCCACTTCAACCACACACACACAAACACACACACACATACACACATACACATACACACACAAACACACACACATATCCAATATAATAAATGTCCTTTTCCTAAAAAAAAATTGTACAGAGAAAATAAAGACACCCTACACATGACAGCGAACGTCTAATACAATTATATGTCGTAGTATATTATGGCGGACAGCATCGTTCTTTTATAACGTTGGATTAGTTTCTATGAGAAGAATTGGTTATTTAAATAAGACGGCGAACTCTTCTATAGCTAAGAGATATGGGTCGTAAGTCAAAAATATTCCGCTGTGGACTATCTCCTGTGTACACGAACAAGACATTTTAATATATTCTTATTTAAATATCGCAATTCGTGATCAGTAACATTGTCCGTTATAGTCTTTCAGCAGAGTACTCACTGGATCACAGCTTTTTTAACGACGAATGATGACAAGGGAGTGTCTGTAACTCGAAGCAGAACAAATGTCTCTAGATACTTTATTGGTAAAAAAGAAAACGGTTTTCCTTTGAACGATTATACCCTTCGTTAGTATACATCGGCGAATAATATACATACATACGTGTATAGATACATGTATATTGCGTGTGTGTGTGTGTGTGTGTGTGTGTGTGTGTGTGTGTGTGTGTGTGTGTGTGTGTGTGTGTGTGTGTGTGTGTGTGTGTGCGCGTGTGAGTGTGATTGCGTGGGGGGTATGTGTGTATGTGTGAAGGCGCATAGCTTTATGGTTAAGGTGTTGGGATCACGTTCATAAGTTCGTGGATACAATTCCTAGATCAGTACGCGCATTGTGTCATTACTTTGCAGTCAGTAATCGTTCCAGATATTCATGATCTGGGTTCAAATCCCGCCGAGCTCAAATTTGCCTTTCGTCCTTTCGGGGTCGCTAAATAAAATGTCACTCATGTACAGAAGTGTATTTTTCACTCTCTATCTCTCTCTCTCTCTCCCTCTCTCTCCCTCTCTCTCTCTCTCTTTCTCTCTCTCTCTCTCTCCCTCTCTCTCTCTCTCTCCCTCTCTCTCTCTCTCTTTCTCTCTCTCTTTCTCTCTCCCTCTCTCTCTCTCTCTGGTCACATGTCCGTTGTACCAGAACCCTGACCTCTCAAGGCGGAAGAATAGCTGGAGAGACACGACGTTGAGAGAATTCCTAGTTTCCGAGCAACAAACCTTGTCGAGTAACATTACTCCAGAGATACCTCAAGGAACCCAACTACGGTTGTAGCTAGATTGTACTCTTTCGGTCATTATCCAGCATTCATTATAATTTAACCATTTAATTGCTCAAATAAATTGGTTCGACTCCGAAAGAGAAGGCTGATGAGCTTTGGACAAAATGACATGCGGTATTTTTTTCCAGCTCTTTACGTTCTGGTTTCAAATCCCCCTAAGGTTAACTTTTACTTTCATCTTTTCGAACTCGATAAAATACAGTACCAACAAAATATTGGGATTGATGGTATATAATAACATCCTTCCCTCAAAATTGTTGGCCTTGTGCTAAATTTTTAAAAAGAAATCTAAATTAGAAATCATTTTTAAAGTGGCTAGCTTGATATTCTAATTCACCTTCCCTGTTGTTTAGCCCTTGGAGGCGCAATGGCCCGGTGGTTAAGGCAGCGGACTCCCGGTCATAGGATCGCGGTTTCGATTCCCAGACCGGGCGTTGTGAGTGTTTATTGAGCGAAAACACCTAAAGCTCCACGAGGCTCCGGCAGAGGATGGTGGCGAACCCTGCTGTACTCTTCCACCACAATTTCTCTCACTCTTTCTTCCTGTTTCTGTTGTACCTGTAATTCAAAGGGTCAGCCTTGTCACTGTGTCACGCTGAATATCTCCGAGAACTACGTTAAGAGTACACGTGTCTGTGGAGTGCTCAGCCACTTGCACGTTAATTTCACGAGCAGGCTGTTCCGTTGATCGGATCAACTGGAACCCTCGACGTCGTAAGCGACGGAGTGCCAACAACAACAAAAATGTCATCGAGCAGGCGCATGTTCTATTACATTCCAGTCATCCCCTCCTTCTATTCTTTTTATTTCTGGTAACACATTTAGAACTACTTTACCAAATAGGTACGTTATTATTTTCAGGCAGTTATGTATATCTGAAGTCGATTTGGTTTCTATTTCTAGCAGGCTGTGCTACCTATTAACGTGATTCCCTGATGACAACCATGGAGTCAAAGATGAAATCTATATTTTGTGGTTCACTGATCAAAAAATACAATATATCATATATAAATGAATGATTGATTTTTAGGAAGAGAGATGTGGGAGTTCTGATGCACATATCCTTCCTAAGGCACTAAAGGAGTTTCACTACAACAGTTTTAACACATCACTTTTAAGTTACCAAAGAAAATATGTTTGTCTCTTTAAACTTTAACTTTCTCAGATATATAATCACTTCGTCTTTTCTCCTCATCACTTTTCTCCTCCTCGTTACTCCTTCACCTCCTCATTCTTCTTCTCAAAAAGTATGAAGAGAAGAGGGGGAAGGAGGAGAAAAAGAAAACAAATGAGAAGAATGAGGGGAAAAAGAAGATTAAAAAGAAAGTCGTTTTAGCTTCTCATTCTTTTTTTCTTTTTCTTCTCCTCCTCCCCTAATACATCTGTTTTCTTCTGATACTATTTCTTTTTCTTTTACTTCTTCTCATTGTTATCTTTCATTTTCTTGTCTTTCTCCTTCGCATCCTTATTTTTCTTATTCTTTTCATTCTTCTTCTTCTTCTTCTTCTTCTTCTTCTTCTTCTTCTTCTTCTTCTTCTTCTTCTTCTTCTTCTTCTTCGTCTTCTTTGTTTTCTTCTTCTTCTCCATTTACTTTTCCCTTTTCTCATTCTCCTCATTTATCTCCAAGTCACTCTTGTCCAGATAGAGCTGCACCTAAAGATATTCAAGCCGTGACCATTCCGCCTTCTTTCTCTTATTTCTTTCCGCCTGCTGAATGTACCCTCGCTGCCCCCTTTCATCCTTGCCCTCATTTTTATCCTCCTCTTTATATTGTCTTTTCTCCAATGTTTCACTGTAAAACATTGTCAAATTTCCTTTAAAACATTTCCATAGTAAGTAAAACATAGAAAACAACTAGTCAAAAGTACATAGAACGATTATAGACCGGATTCATATCTGTAGAGAATAGAAAATTAGAACGTTGTTGTTTTTATATACTCTTGCACTGTTTTCCGTTGACTGTCAACACTTGAAGAAAACGTCGCCATGATGGAAATGAGGTGTTAAAAATTACTTGATATTATCTAGATTCGTTTAAGACAAGAAGCATCGAGAAATTCACAGCATTATGGCTAATTTAGTGATTAGTTTCTTAATGTTGACTCAATAATGATTAACACAACAGGCACTCGCGAGTTAGTATTCGAGGGGTTACAAATTGCTCTGATGTAGTAGAAAAGAGCTATTCACTCGCAAATTGTTTATTCTTCCCCCATTCACTTCTCCAGTCCCATAGCCCGCAGCTATTATGCTAAGATTTTGAAATCCACTTAGAGCTGTTCGTTAAATCAAATAAATATCAAGACGCATTGTATTAAACTTCTCCTCCTTTTTTCCCTCTTTAGAAACGGTTCAAAATGGTTCCTTCTTCCGCTAAACATAGTTGCCCAAATGACCTGGACGGCCGGTTCGGCTCTCAACGAATCAAACGTCGCTTGTCACTGCGATTAACTCACACTAACAGACTAAGCCAACCGCAGGATTCAACCGAACGTGAGGACGTTAGACTGGTGACTGAAACAGCACGCACGCGCGCGCAGAAAGACGCATACACACACTCACACACACACACACACTCACACACACACACACACACGTACGCACGCACACGCACACACACACACACACATACACACACACATATACGAACGCGATCAGTCATTAATTATTGGCTGGTCCAAACTTGATTGCTAATAGCAAGACAGTGGCAGTGGGATGGGAGGAGAAATATAGAAGGTGGTTGTGCAGCAAATAATTGTTTAAAACAATGGCATAATTTTTTTTATGTTATTTATCTTCCTTTGGTTTTGGTTTGAACGCTAACACTTTATCAGTCACTTGACTCCCCTCTCGCCTCTTTCGTGTATCTGTCGGCTGGTGTTCGCTGAGAGTACAACTTCGTCTATTCCTTCTTTACGTCTGGCGTATAAGTGTGCTTATATATTATATATATATATATATATATATATATATATATATATAGAGAGAGAGAGAGAGAGAGAGAGAGAGAGAGAGAGAGAGAGAGAGAGATACACACACACATATATATATATGATTCTGTATCTATTTGTGTGTGTGTGTGCGTATGTGTATGATGCTCTTGATGGTGTGTATGTGTTACCAATGTTTGTGTGTATGTGTTACCAATGTTTGTGTGTATGTATGTTTGTATGTCAATGTAATCGGTTCTTCCAATGCTGATTTCGTGACATCTTTAAAATGGTCGTATTCATTAAGAGAAGATTAGGGAAGTGTTGATACGTAATTTCCGAAGCAGTTCTTACATTAGGCTGACTGACCGGTTAACTGTGGCGAAAAGTTAAGTGATTGCTCGAACAAATCCGTCTGTGAAGTGCTATCCGCTGCCACGTCCGACCATATGTATTTAATGCGGGGGGAAGGAGACGAATAATAAAGGCTTTTCCTTATTTAGCTGCAAGCTACTTCACCGATATACTTGATCTGATCATGTGCAAAGACTTGCTCCTTCTCGTTCACCACCGCCAACGACAACAATAACCTTTCCACCACCACCAGCAACAGCAGCGACATAACCATCATCACGTCAGTGGACGGCCATTTTCGAAAAAGAGTGTGAAATTGTAAAGAGAGGAAACAATTAAGTGTAGTAGCGTAATTAGAAACTAATTCTTGGAGAACAAGGATCTGGTGGTGGCAGGGGGAAATGTCTGCTGAATGAAGCCTACAGACACTGTATTTCACTACCAGGGAAAGAAGATAAAAACTTAAACAGAATGAAAGGCAGAAAAGAAACCAGTGAGTATGGGCCAAAAGACGGAAATAGAAATCCTTAGTTATATATATTTAAAAGTTGATTGTCAGCACTGCCGCATGAGGTAAGCTCATAACCAGCCTAATCTGTCTTCCTTGTTTATAACATCTTCACTTCCCTAATTTCTATCATTTCATTGAGAAACGCACGGACAAAGCTACATCTCGTTTTTCGTACATTATAATTCTCTGTCTTGTGTAAGAAATTACTAGTGTACTTTTAGATTTTTATTAATTTTTCGGTTGTTGTTTAGCCCCAGGTCAAACCTGGTGGTACAAACCTATGATCGGAAATATTCCAACTGTGTACAGTATGTTTATACATTATAGCTGTTCCATGTTTATCCATTGTGTCTTTCTCCTCTTTAAGACAGTGGATGTGATTTCGGTGAAATTTGGCTGCTATATCTAAGAATTCAAGAAACCGCCTGGAAGAGTAATAACTTCCAACAAACCGAGAAAGATATACCATTTGTATGTTTCACTTCACTTCATTAGTTTCTTTACTCTTTTACTCATTTATTTGTTTCAGTCACTTGACTGCGGCCATGCTGGAGCACCGCCTTTAGTCGAACAAATTGAGGATCTAGTTAAATTGATTCATAAAATCAGCCCCCCTTTAATTTTGCTCAGATTGCTTTCAATTTTGGTGTATCGATGCAACTCTGAATTTTGATTACGATCCACCAATTACTTTATCTCATAAATTAAAGAATATGATGTTATTTGGAATTAAAGTTGGGAATATTTGGGTAATTTTAGCCAATCAACAGACAGTGAGACATTAACAGCTTGTTACCATGACAACCGCACGTTGTGTTGTGTTTCACTTCACCCGCACGTTGTGTCGTGTTGATTTTTCACACTACGAGATTTACTTCACCCGCGTGTTTTGTTTTAATAAAAATTTATATTTATCAATCAGAATTTTATTGTAGATATTTTTCGTCAATAGTCTTAATATTTTACATATTTTTCATATATATTTTACATATATTTCGTGAAGTTTTCTGTATTTACATTCGTTGCAACGAATGCCTTGCAGTTTAAACCCAGGTCAGGCCAGAATGAGCCATTTTGTATTTTTATTGAAGGTGTAGGACAACATTACTTAATGTGTCCTTCATGCTTAAAATGTTAGAGCATAGTATGAGGGAAATTTGGCTGTTATTTCTAGCAAATTGAACAACCACACAGAGATTACCTCATTGGCTCATTTGCTGATGTGTACAAGCAGACAAAAACTAAAGGAAATGGATCTTCATCTGTTTCTAGGATGATCATTCCAGTTGTATGATCAAGTGAACTGGTTACACATTCAACTAGTACTTATTTTATCAACCCTCAAAGGATGAAAGGCAAAGCCAACCAAGCTGTAATTTGAGAAAAGTCTTGCATACATTTACTGTTCCACTCACAGATTGCACTTTGTAATGTACGAATCAGCCGGTCAATTTCTCTTTCTGAAAATCCCAGTTTATCCAGATTCTCCTTTAAGCATTTATTGAAAAACCTAGTGCTCCGATTATTATTGGTACGAATATAAATTCATAATTTGCATATAGAAGCTGGAGGTTTCGAAGCAGTTACCCATAGATATCCTCTTTTTCTTCGATTTTCAAAGAGATATTTATAACTGCAGGGTAGCTAAACTCTATGATGGTACATACCTTTGCCCCTCTATCCCAAACAACAATATCCGGCCTGTTATGCTAACATTTGACAGAAATTTTGATGGGTATATTCCACCAGTATTCCTTGAGTTGGTGTTTATGAATGTATTCCATAACAGAGGGATTTTCTAAGTTTATTTCAGGACAGTCTTTTTTTTTTTTTTGTGTGGATGGCATTGTAAATTATTTTAGCTACAACATCGTGCCGCATAGGGAGGTAGTACCGTGGCGACATTTTAGGACAGCTGCTGATCACATGAGTAATGTCTTCCACAGAAACATGACATATCCTACACTTGCGGTTGCACCTTGGGATTACAAGAGCGTCACTGTCTCTATTGTTCACCAGGTACTTTGTGGTAATCTCCTGTTCCTGGATTGCAAACGCATAACCTTCAAAGTGTGATGTGATGTAGTGATCTTTTATCCAAGAGAGGCTGCGCTTCGTGTCAATTCTACTATCTTCTTCAAGCTTCCGGGCAATGCATGGTCTTTTTTTTTTTGTATGCTGAGTGCTTTCCATCCAGGTCTTCTCTGAGATAAGAGAGCCCAGCTGTTGTGGGGCTGTATAGGAAATCATCAGGAAAAGAGTGCTTCTTGAGCTCACTGCCAACTCGTACAATGTTGCTCTTCTTCACTTTTCAGCACTGCATTAACATATTAATTTTTGCTGCTGTCGTTCGGTAGGTGCTGCCTGAATGATACCATACGGCATTCGAAGGCTGTCTACACTGATCTCAGGCCTCTACTACATTCATTCACTGTTTCTGTGGAAGTCCCCAGTTGTTGTTAGGATTTTGCGGGTTTTGATATCTATGGAGTGGATTTCCTCTACAGACCAATCAAGTATCACAAATGTTGGGATCAGCACTGGTACTGCAAATGCATTGTGGGATATAGTTTTGTTAGAGGAGAGTTCCGACTGCCATATTTTTCTAAGTATGGTGTAATATTCTCGGGTTACTCTATCTTTATTCACAGTGCCTTCATATGATACATTTTCGTCTATGCCTAGGTACTTGTAACATTCTTTGTGTGGAATGGAGGAGGTAGAGAGACCGTTGATGCACAGGTTTTGGATTTGGGGAACTAACTTTCCTCGTTCTATAACCAAATATGAACACTTCTTTTGGCCAAATTCCATGCCTATATCAGCTGAAAATGTTGTTATTAATTCCATTTGTTTTATGGCATTGTTAACACTTTTAGCATACATCTTGAGATCGTCCACAAAGAAAATATGAGTTACATTGATATTTCTGGCACTTGAAGATCTTAGCATGTAACCATTTGTTTTCTAAAATAGGAACGATAATGGATTCAGTGCCAAAATGAAAAGAAGTACATAAAGACTATCTCCCTGGAACGTTCTCTTTGTAATGTCTATACTATTAGTAACAATTATTCTGTTCTTAGTCGTAAGGGTAAGAATAGTTGTCCATGTCTTTGTGAGTCTCCCTATAGCAGCAATTAAGGTAGTAGATACCTTTGTCATGTACGTATGTATGTATGTATGTCTGAAATAGATACTGTTCATATTGAGTTATTATAGAATAATATATTTTAAATACATTTAACTTCCATTGGGTACAGAAGTAAAGTCTTGAGAGAACTATGAAGGAATTACGAAAAGAATCTAAACGAGTTATCTAAACAAAAGCAAATCCCATCCATCTAGCAATACTCCAGTTTATATATGCGGACCAAATGATAAGATTCCCTCCCATTGAAGGAACAAACGAAAACCGTTACGAGTGGAATATACAACCATACAGCATAAACCAACGACTGTTTGAAGCATTAAGTAAGTAACAGCACTGCAAGTACACTTCTATATTTCTAAACCACACTACAATATACTATAGTGCATCCTAAACTGAAAGAAACTCAATATTTTATCTGCATTATATCAAGCGATGTTCTAAGGCGGCAAACTGGTACAAATCGTAAGCATGCCTAACAAAATGCTTAGCGGCATTTCTTAAGGTTTTTTACGTTCTGGCTTCAAATTCCGCTGAGATCAACTTTGCCTTTCATCCTTTCGGTGCCGATAAAATAAGTATCAGTAGAGCACTGGGGTCAATGTAATCGATTAGCCCTCGCCCACAAAATATCAGGCCTTCTGCCTACAGTAGAAAAATTACATTGAGCGAGATTCTCTTAATTATGTGCGTATATGATATAAGTAAAACAGTTCCAATAACATGGATGGGTGCTAGCAGACATCTTTTTTTTTTCTTTAATTTTATTCTCTGTAACATAAACCATCAAACACAAACATACAGTAGGTAGCTGGAGTTGTGGGAGATGGTGGTGGTTTTCCCCAGGTGACAGCTTTATGGGGACGGCCCATTTAGAGGGAATACGTTGTATTTTTTGTGGGGTGGGATCCGGAGTGGCACATACTCTAGCTCCGCCACAGGTAAACATACAGACATATGCGACAGTGAACAATAAGCAGTTAACCACACAGAGACACATAATAGTGAACCATGAACAAGTCACATGCAGTAGTGAGCAATGAACACAGATTCATAGAGACACACACGGCAGAGACAAAAATAAATGAAGAGTCATGGATAGATACTTAAATAGTGAATTGCAGATAGAAAGCCACAGAAACACAACCAGTAGGAAACATTGAACGAACAGAAGGGAACATTGAACACACATTCATAAATGAATGAAGAAGAACAGAAGGTTACAGACAGATATATACAATGGTAAACAACGAACAGAAAGTCACAGACGCACGCAGCTTCTATAGAAACCTAACATGGAAGTTCCGCCGGCGGTACTGCCTAACTAATAGAAGGCTGTAAACACCTGACAACATTTCAGTTTCCACTCACTCAGTCTTTGTCTTTCGCTTGAGCCAAGACTTACGATCCCATCCAACAGACAAACTGTGGAAAACCATATATGACAAAAGGCGACCATAACTTCCCAATGTACTAGAATCAATGATGATATTATTGAGGAATAATATTGACTCAGATAAATATGTAATTTATAATTTTACACTAATTGTCGGAAAAAATTTGGAGCAAACCAATTTGTTTACTGAAATTGCTGGCGACTGGAATTTCACAATATCACAATTAATTTAATTTAGATGTTACTCCCAGTCTACATATTGTGTGTGTGTGTGTGTGTGTGTGTGTGTGTGTGTGTGTGTGTGTGTGTGTGTGTGTGTGTGTGTGTGTGTGTGTGTGTGTGTGTGTGTGTTCAGGCATTATCCACTTTTAGCAAAATGAATACAATGGATCGTCGTCCCAATCCTTTCTTGTACTGTCCTTCTACATTCACTGTAACTTAAGTCGGTCCAATTCTTGAAATAATCCAACCTCGTAATTCTCGGTTCCCCTTCACATTCATTTTGTTTCCTATTCTCAGTCATGGTAAACCATGATTTCCTAATCAAGCATCCGAAATATTTTAGTTTTGTCTCCTTTTATTGTATCTAATAAAATTTTCATAGTATTTGCCATTCTCAGTACTTCATCAATGGTTTTGAATTCTGTTCATGATATTCTCAAAAGTTTTCTATATGCCAACATCACAAAAGCTTCTAATCTGTGACGTTATTTTTGTTAATGCTTATATTTCAGCTTCGTAAAATACACATTTTATAACTTTTTCACTAGTTTCCATGCTAATTTTCTTTATGTTTGACATGTTGTCAAATGACTGTCCACTTCAATAATTAAACTTATGCTTTACATTTACAGCTCTCATGCTGCATATACCAATGTTCATTCAACTGGCTTCCCTTTAATTATTTATAATATCTGTTTCTGTAGACAATTGTTTATTGATGACTCTGTTTTAGCTGTGCACAGGACATTTGTTTGCTATTTACATTGGCTACAAGATTTTAGTCGGTTATCTCTGCTGAAAGTTAATAAGGCAGGATTGCTTGCGTATATAACATTTTCGGTGTTCATACCTCCTATTAATGCTCCTGGCATTATGTCTCCTACTTCTCTGAAGATCTGTATATACGTATAGGTGAAATAGGTAGCAAGATAGTATTTAGCCTTGCCTGACTCTTTTCATAATTTGAAACTGTAGTCCTATGCAGTCCTATGCAGTCCTATGGTATGCAGGTTGTCGACCGGACGACTAAGTGCGTCCTACAGATATGTTGCTGCGTGTGTTTTTTTTTTTCCTTTATGCATTTAGTCCGAGGGACGGGATTATTATACCCATGATCTTTGTAGATGCTTCAAGACCGTTAAAGTCAGGTGAGTTTCTCGAATAACTGCAAATAGAAGACTAAAAACTTCATGAGTGAATCCCAGAGTACTGACATTCTGGGTAGGATTATTTGTCAAAAATAATTAGTGAAGAGCGTAGGGATAGATACAATGTGAGTATCGAGAGGAGGAGAGCTGAGTGAGTCCTGCTGGTACGAGACCAACGGCTCCGAGAAGCAGGTGCAACTATAGTAATGTTAATAAAAATAAGATGAGGAGAAAAGACGTTTGTGCATCAGATATTAGAGTGCGTTGCTTAATGACTCCACACCAATCCGTAATACCAATACTTATACATAAACGATTAATTTACAGCATGTTACAACATTTTGAGGGAAACGCAGCCGTTCTCCCAGAAGTTTCCTTTTCGCTATCAACGTTTCGATTTCAACTTGTTAACACTCAACGCCAAAAGCAACATTTCTACTAATTGTCACAAATTTCGCTAGAAGGCCGGCGACTTTAAGGGGAGAGGATTAGTCATACCATCCACCCCTGTACTAAGCTGGTACTTTACTTTTTTATCGACCCCTGGCTAGATGAAAGGCGAAGTTGACGTCGGTGAGTTTGAACGCTGAACGTACAGAACCCGGAGCATTTTTCTGTTTCTCAAACGTCCTGCCAAATTCATCTCCTTTGTCGAATCAAATAACTGATTCAGATTTATGTACAAGGCCAGTAGTTTTGAGGGATTGTGTTAACCGATACAACCAACCCAAGCATTTGACTAGTATTCTATTTTATCGATCCAGGAGGAAGAAATGCAAAGCTGTTCTCGGCGGAATTTGAACTTAGAGTAATATTTTTTTTCCAACGTTCTAACGGTTGTGCCAATTCACCTCTTTTGGCGAATCAAATGACATTTTCTATCAGTCACTAGAATTGATTCCCAAAATATGACTGGTAGTTATTTTATCACCTCCCGGATGAATGGAAGGCCAAGTTGAATTTTAAAGTATCTGAATCCAGAAAGTAAATAAATGTATATAAACGCTGTAAGACTCTTTCAGCCATAATTTTTAATAGCAATATTTTTATCTCTTGCACAAGGCCATATATTTAGAAATGAGAATATAGTTGACGAAAGTCGATGAAGTGGGAATGTAGTCGATAAAAGCAACATTGTATATTACTGGAAATTATATTATCGACAAAGTCGGCTCAATGAGATTTGAACTCAGAAAGTAAAGGGTCAGAACTAAAGGGAAACTACCTCAATGTTTTTAGTTTATTACTCTATTGATTCTACCACTGGTCTTCTTCTTCAACAACAATACGACAGTCTCAACGTGCAATGATGAGCAGCCGAACCCCTCTCAAATCACATTCTACAGTCTTAATAAGGGAGAAATGTATTATGTCTGAATATAAAACGAGGTACTTCTCGGCTGGAACACCCATTGATCATAGGTCTGCTTAGTCAGAAATTACTTGGGGGCCGAACAAAAACAGGAGCAGCAGCTATTAATGTGATCTAGTGAGAGGAGCCTCTATATCAGTGCTTCTCAACCTTTTTACCTTTGCGTAACACTTGAAATAAATTACGTCTTAAGGAACTCCTCCACATGAAAAACATATTTTTCATCGTACTTCACGTGGGAAATATCATATATATACATATAATCTTGAAATCAATTGATATGTAATTGAACCTTTTCATGAATCTTTTCCGTTTATTCCTTCGATTTCGATGCGTGTTTTATGTGATTTGGTATCTTCCTTTAGCATGTGGCTAAGCCTGTGTACTTACTTGCTTGCCCTTAATATAAATTTATATATATATATATATATATATATATATATATATATATATATATATATATATATATATGTATGTATGTATATGTGTATGTATATAGGGTGTCCATAAATTCAGACATTACTAAATATATTCCCAATGGTTGTTATATTTCTTTATAACATAACAGGTTAGATAGGATGATGTCTATATTACACTATTACAATAACCAATAATATGTTGTGTATGTATAGTAATAGACTATTTATGAAATTAGCATTAGCTTATCTCACTCTTTCTCGCGGAACCCCTAGGAACCTTTTGCGGAACCCTGGGATTCCGGGGAACCCCAGTTGAGAAACGCTACTCTATATGATCGCGCGATATGCAAAAAATAGAAGCCAAATTCTATGAAGAAATTAATGGAAATATTTCAATATATATGTGGTTAGAGCAGTAAGTCAGCTAAGTTAGGAGGACAGACATGTATATGTAGAGAGAGAAAGAATAGGGACAGAAAGGAGAGGAGCAGAGAGAGATGGGGGGGAGATAAAAAAGAGGGAAAATGAAGAGAAGGATCAAATCGCACACATCCCACTGTTTTAGAAAAGAACGCTTGGATAACATGGTCCTATGCTCCCTGCATAGAAAATAAGGATGGAGTAGTCACGGATGGCGTGAGCACGGGTGGAATGCGCTTGAGTAAAAACCTGGTCGATAGGTTTCACATGAAAGCGGCGAGCTGGCAGAAACGTTAGCACGCCGGGCGAAATGCTTAGCGGTATTTCGTCTGCCGTTACGTTCTGAGTTCAAATTCTGCCGAGGTCGACTTTGCCTTTCATCCTTTCGGAGTCGATAAATTAAGTACCAGTTACGCACTGGGGTCGATGTAATCGACTTAATACCTTTGTCTGTCCTTGTTTGTCCCCTCTATGTTTAGCCCCTTGTGGGCAATAAAGAAATAAGATAGGTTTCACATGAAGATAAACAGCAACAACGACAACACGATTAACCAGAAAACTTCAAAGTAAAACGAATTTGTATTTTTGATATATTTCATCTCTCTTTCTTTATATATCATTTATTTGTATTTATTTATATTTATTTATATTCATATCAATTCTTAATTGTTAATTTTGCTCTCTTCCTGTTTTTTTCTTTGGTTTTGATCTTTTTTGTTTTGTTTGCTTGTTTGTTGTTTTATTTATGTTCATTTCTGGGATTTTGTTTCTTTTTTTGTTTAATTATATTTTCGTCCATAAATACTTTTAACTATTTCCTAATTGTTTTTCAAATGCAGGCAAATCTGGTTATCAATCTGTTATTCTGACCAAATATGTAATTCTTCTTCCACTGCCAAGAAAAATTGCACCGGATATTCTGAAAGAAGAACACGAAATACAAGAGGCAGACATTGTCAGGAGAATCTTAACAAATCTTCTGGCTAATTTAAAACACTGGAAGATCGATGGATACCAGAATAAAAGAAGAATTATCAAAACAAATGAGAACATAATCTAAATAAACATTTTAAACGAGAGCGATAGGGAGAAAGAAAGAAAGAAAGAAAGAAATATAGACAGATAGATAGATAGATAGATAGATAGATAGATAGATAGATAGATAGATAGATAGATAGATCCGTCCTAGCAATCTTGTTAGTCAACAATTATAAAGAAACTCCATGTTGAATACAAAGTATTTTCTAAATGGGTTTACGTATACTTTTAACACTTGGCCACCGTTGCTTCAGCAAAACAATTGTTCAGAGAAGTTACAGTTATAAACATATATATATATATATATTCTTTTATTCTTTTACTTGTTGCAGTCATTTCACTGTGACCATGCTGGAGCACCGCCTTAAAGTGTCTTTATCGCCCCCAGAACTTATTCTTTGTAAGCCTAGTATTTATTCTATCGGCCTCTTTTGCCGAGCCGCTAAGTTACGAGGGCATAATCACTCCAGCATCGGTCGTCAACCGATGGTGGGGGGTACAAACACAGATACACACAAACACACACACGTAAATATATGCATATATATATATATATATATATATGACGTGCTTCTTTCAGTTTCCGTCTACCAAATCTATTCGCAAGGCTTTGGTCGGCCCGAGGCTATAGTAGAAAACATTTGCCCAAGTTGCCCCGCAGTGGGACTGAAACCGGAACCATGTTGTTGGGAAGCAAGCTTCTTACTACACAGCCACGACCGCGCCTATATTATACGCACGCACACATACACATACATACATATATATATATATATATATATATATATATATATATATATATATATTGTTATATATATATATTGTTATACTTAGGGATGTTGGATGTTAGGATCTTATCGACGCATAGAACAGACATGATACCCAGACAGATTACGGAGGCCATACATATAACAGAAACAGAAGATAGACCGAGCCTCAACTGAAAACGTATATGGAGGAATAACACCCCAACTACTACATCATACTACGCAATCTGACGACTGAAGGTAGAATGAGAAAAAATAAAAAATAACACGGTTACTAATAATGTAATATACAAGCCCTTATACATGCACACAAAACACACATACACATACTAAAGATGGAATGCGAAACTTTACAGAAAAAAAAAGACAGTTGAGGGAACAACAGGTAGGTGTATTGGTTTGATGCTCAGAAAGAATGGAAAAGTCTTCGATGTTTCGAGCCTACGCTCTTCGACAGAAAGAGATGAGAGGAAGAAAATGGAGAGAAAGAAAAAAACGAAGAGAGAAGAAATGTGTCGGAACTAACAGTTTAATATGATGAAATTATAGATATATATATTATCTTTTACTTGTTTCAGCCATTAGACTGCGGCCTTGTTGGTACAGTGACTTGAAGAATTCGTTCCCAGTACTTACTTTAAGCTTGGTACCAATTCTATCGGTGGCTTTGCCAAACCGCTAAGTTACGAGGACGTAAACAAACCATTATTTGTTGTCAAGCGGCGGAGGGGACAAACACCGATACACATATAGATAGATAGATAGATAGATAGATAGATAGATAGATAGATAGATAGATAGATAGATAGATAGATGGATGGATACAACGGGCTTCTTTCTGCTTCCGTCTACCAAATCCATTCCCAAAGCTTTGGTCGACCCAAGGCTATAGTAGAAGATAGACCGAGCCTCAAGGTACCACGCAGTGGGACTGAACTCGTAACCCAGTAGCAGCGGAGCTTACTTCTTACTACACAGCAGCGCCCGCATGCACACACAGACACGCACGCATACATACATACATACATACATACATACATAAGTACGTACGTGTGTGTGTGTGTGTGTATTTACACCAAGAAGCAGTGCATGGCACCAGAAGTTTTGACACAAATCAAATGTAACAAACTACTCCAGATCTTTGTTGGATTATTCACATAAGTGGAGTCAAGACCGACCAGTTTGAATTGGCATCGAGTCGTATACGTTGTAATAATGAAGTAAGACCAAATAGTGATATGCTGAAATCATTCAATACGTACGTAATATATAATAGGAAGTGCACCCATTACGTAAACCTTTCTCACTTAAAGCATTTCAAAATATGACGAAATTGGTGGAAATATTTAATATATGTAGTTAGAGCAGAATGTCGGCTACTAAGTTAGAAAGACAGACATGTATGTAGAAGCGGGGAAAGAAGAAGGACAGAAGGGGAGAGAGAAGGGTGATAGAAAGAAAGAGAAGGTTGTGTTAAGTAACATAGTGGGGAGGGAAAAGAAAGATGTACGAGTGAATAGTATTCTTTTCTACTCTAAGCACAAGGCCTGAAATTTTGGGGGAGAGGGGCCAGTCGATTACATCGACCCCAGTACGCAATTGGTACTTAATTTATCGACCCCGAAAGGATGAAAGGCAAAGTTGACCTCGACGGAATTTGAACTCAGAACGTAGACAGACGAAATACCGCTAAGCATTTCGTCCGGCGTGCTAACGATTCTGCCAGCTCGCCGCCTTACGAGTGAATAGTGTTGAAAGAAAACGGGCGGGTTGCGTTTGTTTGCATAGAAAATCTATCCCATTTCCTTTAACCTTTTCTTCCCCTTCCCACTTCTCTTTCTCCCTCCCTCTTTCTCTCTCCCTCTCCCCCTCTCTCTCTCTCTTTCTTCTTTTGGCACAAGACCAGCAAGTTCAGGCGAGCGGTAACTCGATTACGTCGACCCTAGTCCTCGACCCCGAAAGGACGAAAAGCAATGTCGACCCCGGCAAAATTTGAACTCAGAGCGTAAAGCCGGAAGAAGCGCCACTAAGTTTTGTCCGACTCGCTAACGATTCGACAAGCTGACCACCTTAAAATTCTTTCTATTTTTCACACAAGAGTAGCAATTTTCAGTGGCCAATGAAAGTCGATTACATCGACCGTCAGCGCTTCACTAGCACTTATTTTATCGAACCCGAGAGAATGAAAAGTAAAGTCGACCTCGGCGGGATTTGGACTCAGAACTCATCTTGTTCGACGCCTTAAAAATTCAGCCAACTCACTGCCCTACCATTAATGATAAAAATAATAACATATAAAAGATAATAATCTAGATATTATTATTTACATCATCAAATCTTTCCGAACTACCATCGATAATGAATCAAATAAATGACTGTCAATCAATTATCTAAATACGTTGTTGTTGTTGTTGTTTTGTAGGGCAAGTTATTTTATATTCTTTGTAGTATTTTCTTCAACAAACTTTATTTTATTTTTTTTATTTTATTTTGTGTTTTGATTTCGTTATTTGATATAGTTTTTTTTATTATTATTCAATTTATATCCTCTTTATCATGATTGCGATTGCTTATTAATTGCCGGTTCTGTCTGAAGCATTCTTAATTCCGGCCAAACATACGTGTGTGTGCATGTATGCCTATGCATACATATATATATACATGTATATATGCACATATGTGTGGTGTACGCGCGCATGTGTACACGTACACGCTCCACACACACATGTTTATATATTTTATATATTTCCGTGTGTATGTGTGTATATATATATACATACATAATCCATAACAGAAACACATACACACGCGTGTATGTGTGTTTATGTATGTATACCTCTGTATGTATACCTCTGTATGTATACATGTATGTGTATGTGTGTGTGCATAAATGTGTGTGTATGTGTGTGTGTGTGAACGCACAAATACATGCAAATCACACACATACACACGCACATAGATCCATGTATGCATACATGTTTGCTTGTGTGTATATAAAAATAATAGGAATAATTATAACGAGAAAATTTGTTCGTGCAAAGTTCATCAAAAAGGCTCAACGAAATAGAAATGTTTTTCTTCAGAGCGGTAATACACATTAAATGACTTTCAATGAAATGATATGTCAAAAATGAAACAAGGCACATGTGTGTATGTACATATGTGTGTTTGTATGCATATGTGCGCATGTATGAATGTAAGAATATTTGTGTATATGTACGTATATGTGTGTACAATGCTAAGCTGGGCTAGGTTCGCACCAGTTGGCTGGAACTCTTTAAAAGGTAAGCTTTTCTAATTTTTATAACGGTCATAGGTTGTTGGGATCTTTTCTGCTTGGTTGCCAATTTTCAATCTCTTCGATTTCTATTCGAATTGATTTCATATTCGGTATATTGATACACTTTTGAATGCTAATCAATGCCATGAAATTCATTTTCACCATAAATCAATAAATAAAGAGTTATTAGCTTTTAAAAGTTTGTAAATTTTGGATGATTTTAGCCAATCGTAAGCCACAGACACATTCTATCCTGTTTCCAAACATGAGAACTTTTTTG